>NC_139639.1:12866300-13038800 GCF_964638095.1 Poromitra crassiceps
GAGAGTGAGTGAGTGAGTGAGTGTGTGTGTGAGAGTGAGTGAGTGAGTGTGTGTGTGAGAGTGAGTGAGTGAGTGAGTGTGTGTGTGAGAGAGTGAGTGAGTGAGTGAGTGAGTGAGTGTGTGAGTGTGTATGTGTGTGTGTGTGTGTGTGTGTGTGTGTGTGTGTGTGTGCGTGCGTGCGTGCGTGTGGTTATGCTATGGTGGTCTTTGCAAAGTTTGCAGTGCATCCTGGAAAAGAATACGCTTTTGATCAGAGAACCACCAAGTGTGCACAGTGGCGTCATTTCAGCAAGAGCCAAGGCATGGCAAGGTAGGAGGTGAGGGGCTGAAGGTAGGAGGTGAGGGGCTAGAGGTGGGGTTTCCCCCCCTTCCTGGAAATCTTTTGTCAAATCGGTTGTGCAATAGTCAAATTTCTATATGCAATTCAGTTATGTGACATGTATAGTAATGTTAAATTCCACTGGATGATATAGCCTACATGTAGTGTTACATTATTATTTTGTGTGTGTGTGAATTGCTTCACTGACTCACAGGCTGTGCATAAAAATGAATGCTGTAAATTGTACAAGACTTAACTGCCCGGTGAGAGGGATCCGCGCCTGCCGTGCAACTGACCACAAGCGACGTGGAATGGAACGGCCTGTGATGCCTGCTTGGAGGAGCCTGGGTGCGGACGCAGCTGAACACCCGGGACAGGATCGGCTGCTGAGCTGTGGCGCGGCCCGTCGCAGTGGCGCGCCCCGTGCCTTCTCGTCCTGGCATACGTCGGGGCCTGTGGCACGGCCGCTTCGCCGGTGTCGTCAGGCGTCTCGGAGGGCAAATACGCTCCGTGGCTGATCCGGAACAGGGTATCGTTGTTTAAGCTGTCGTCACTGTCCATGGACTGCTCTGGCTCGGGATCCGACATGCCAGGAGTGGGGTGGGGGAGCGTTGAGAGATCCGCGGGGATTATCCACGGGTAAAGAGGACTTGGGGGTGCTGATTCGGTCTGCAGATGTGGTGCAAAACAGCCGCAAAACAACGCTTCGGAGGACGGCTTCAGGGGAGATGGACTGCCGTGAAGCTAGCTGCTGCTATGATCGGCCAGAGAGAGAGAGGTGACGTAGAACCCTTGCTATATACATTATATGAGGATTAACTGACGTCATATCTGACGTCATTACAGACGTCATACTAAGACTTTGACTGACCACGTCATACTAGAACTTGACTGACGTCAGGGGTGATCGGATTAGATTATGCACGAATGGCCTTCTGCTTGAAATATGGTCTAGAGACCTCACTTGTTACACTACTCGTTACATTACTTTTGCGTTACTCCGTAACATCGCCTGAGAATGCATTGTGGTAGGCTGTTAAACTAAACTAGACTAAAAGCTAGACTAAACTAGACTAAAAGCCCTCCATGTTGACTGGTAGGCTGTTTTACTGAAACCCCTCCATATCGACTGGTAGGCTGCAGAACAGAGAGATCATTCTTACCTTCAGCCTACATGATTGATTAATTGATTGATTTTCTTTATTTAAGTGATATGCTTCCAATGAAGCCCAGCCCATATGGGCTTACAGGACACTTTTACTGTTCATCATTTAAACAAGCGATCAAACATAAAACCAACAGAAACATCCTAAATACATACAGTGCAATCATATGAGCATGAAACAACAGCCTGAACCTATGAGCTGAGCTCACCTTCTATTCTAGGCCTTACAAATAAAATGAGCTGTCTTAAATAGGCTACTTCAGTCTTAACCCTAGAACACTAACGTCGGGTGCTTGTCACCCGGACAATTGAATTCACGTGATTTTCATTGTCTTGCTGCTGTCTGAGGTGGGCGGGTCCTTAGGTACCATCAGGATGCTCACTAACGTCATTGAATGTAGCTTTGTTTCCCTGCTCCCATTCATGGTTTTTTCTACCGGCTACGTGTTCGGGTGATTTTCACCCGACGTTAGTGATAGAGGGTAAAATATCTTCGGGTTAGGGTTAATGGTATTGTGGTGACTTTTTTTTTTTTTTCACCACACAAGTCCCATGAATGGGTGGACCGAAGGAGAAGTTGGGAGCTCCTGTTTTTTTTTTGGGGGGGGGGGGGATTTTTTATAACGATTACCTCATTTTCCCCGAATTTTACATATTTTTTATAGTGTCCCCCATAATAAACTTTTTTGTGTTTTTTGTGATATTTCACATTTAAAAACAAAAGAAGAGTACCGTAAATTCCGGACTATAAGGCGCACCGGTCTATAAGCCGCACCTTCAAAGGTGACTATTTTTTTCTTCTATAAGCCGCACTGGTCTATAAGCCGCGGGTGTTTTGATGTTTAATTACCATATGTAAGGCTTCGTGCACAGAGGGGATTGTCGGGAAAGAGATGGCTGTTTGGGGAAGCTCCCATTTATTAACATTTCAACAAAACAAAAGTCAGGTCACTAATCCCCAGACAAAATCACACATTGTGAGATGCTTAAAAATCACCATCGGCGGGAGCTGCTGTGCAGCCAAGAACACAAGTGAAATTCGTTCTCTCGTGACCTGTGGTTCTCAACGTGATAGACGATTCACCTTTCTTGTTAACAGTCCTAGTGAGAGGCAGGTCGAACGTCAAAGGCACTTCATCCATATTTATGATCTGCTCCGGTCCGATGGAATATTCCTTGATCTTTCTTTGTGTGAATTCGCCGAAGTTTGTAATTTTCTCCTGGTAGTCGGGAGGGAGTTGCTGACACACAGTCGTCCGCGCCCTGACGGACAGTCCCTTTCGTCTCGGGTTTGTGCATGATCCTTTGCTGCTGCTGCTGTTGTTGTTCCTGTCTCGCTACTGTCTCAGACATGGCTTTCAGGCTCAATCGCCGCCATCGTCGTAACACAGCCAGTTCTCCATCTTTTGAAGCATGATGTTAGATTACAACGAGCTAGTTGTGTGGCTTAGCCTTCCAAAATGTTGCTGTTAGTTTTTTAGAATGTAATACATAGAATTGGGAATGTTACATTCAATTTCATTCAGACTGTCTTACAGGCTCAATCGCTGCCTTTTTCCCCCCGGAGCGAGGGAGGAGGGAGGGAGGGTGTTTTACCGTAGTGGCTGAGAGAGAGTAGTGGCACAGTGCTCCAATCAGGTCGCGAGGCACATTTTTTGCAACATCATCCAATCAGGGTCTCGCTCTCATAATGTCTGTCTTGCTCTCGTTCTGCCTCATACCAACATCCATAGATTTTGGAGGTTCCCGAGTGGCCGTTTGCTGGAAAAATCCATAGATAAGACGCACCGTTATATAAGCCGCAGGGGGCAAAAAAGGCCAAAAAACGGGAAAAAAGCCGCGGCTTATAGTCCGGAATTTATTTGCCATGTATTGTTGTACTTTAAGGTATTTTGATGAGAAGTATGTTTTATGGGGTATATTGCATCGGGTAAAATACACCCGACGTTAGTATTGGTGTGACTTTAAATTGATTTTGATTTATTGATTTTTGCACTGTAAAGACAATACATGCCAAGCGTATTACACCTGGAGGGGAAATTAATAAAATACAATACATTTCAGTGCTTGGAGAGGTAAGAAACCCTAGAAGGGCTTATCGAGAACCTCACCATGTAAAAAATATCTATTTATATATATTTCTAAAAGATATATATATTATAACCAAGGAGATAGTACAGATAATAATACATAGATAGTACAAAAAAATAAAAAATAAAACAAAATAAACAAGACTTAATTGACCAATACATCAAAAGAAATAAAAATTACAATGGCAACAGAAAAAAAATTAACACAATTCCATTGAGGACAGATGTTCTTTTAGTTTTCTTTTGTAGACGGGTAGGGAGGGTGAGCTGTCCATCAGGTGGATATAGTTGTTCCATAGGATAACACCTTTGTATTTGATGGATAACTGCCCTCTGGTGGTACGACAAAGTGGAATATGCAGGAACTTAGATTGTCTAGTAGTTCTGGAGTGAATGTTTGAGTTTTTAAGAAAATATTGTTGAAAATGATATGGAAGTGTGTGACCCTGATACTGAACCTTGAAAAGAAAAATACATGTTTCCACAATGTTTATGTTATAAACAGTCAATATTTTTAATTTAGAAAATAAGGGGGCAGATGTGACTGTGGACTTGGAACTAGTGGCTATTCTAATAAAACGTTTCTGAATTAAATGGAGTTTATGTAGGTATGTAGGATAAGTGCTGGCCCATAGAATATTGCAATAAGTTAGGTATGGATATACAAGACTATAATATAACATTAATATATCACGTTAGTGTTCTAGGGTTAAACAAACAACCACTCCAACTTCTGGCCATCATCTGCCCAGAAGAGCTCAGGTTTTTGATTTTGCATTTCATCAAATATAAGGACATCCTCAAATCATCATACAGAGCATAATAAAACATGAAATGAAACTAATTTTCAACATCCTTTAGCAGACATTGCATATGCTGTTCTCTTCTGGTATAGCTGTGAACCGCCCTACTTCAATGGCAAGAGGCAGAATACCAATTCTCATTTGAGCACATAGTGTAAGGAGCTCTGGTTTCTGGTGAGAGACGAAGTAACATATAGGGCTCAGGACCTAAATACTGCTTCATCTGAACATATGATCTAAG
Source organism: Poromitra crassiceps (assembly GCF_964638095.1). Classification (NCBI taxonomy): domain Eukaryota; kingdom Metazoa; phylum Chordata; class Actinopteri; order Beryciformes; family Melamphaidae; genus Poromitra; species Poromitra crassiceps. Next base: position 12,870,919 of record NC_139639.1, read on the forward strand.
CTTAGGTTTAGACCATATGTCGTTTGCCCATTTCTCTCTATAATTAAGAGAACATTTTTGTTTCAACATATTAACGTTACAGCATGGCATGTTGTGAAAAATACATGCCAGGTCTGCCTCTCTAAGAGTAGAACAAATTCCTTTATCCAGGGGTGACTGTGAGCCTTGTCCCAATTGAAGACATTTTTTGTTAAGATACTCTATGGCATATTAATGATGCGGTTCCACAGCCGTATCATTTCTCCCTTTAGTCTAATCTCCACCGGTTCCCAACCCATATCACCCTGTATGGCAAGAGTAGGGGCAAATGCATGTACCCCAAGGAAGCATCTTATGGCTCTATTCTGGATGGAATTTACTTTTTTGGCATCCTTGCAACCCCATACTCCAGCTACATACTGTAACAAAAAATAGGACAAACACATGCTCCATAGAGCTGTGAGTATGTGGAATAGCAAATGTCTTTACAAAATTTCACTTTACCTATTATTGCCCCTACAGCTCTCCCTGCAGAGTCTGATAGTATTCCAATCCCAGAATCATAGGGCATAAATTCATCCAGAGTAAAGCCCAAGTATTTATAAGTATCTGTATATTCCAGATGCAGGGTTCCAAATGAGAAATTCTGCAGAGATCTTAGGGCTAGATCATTAACAAAAATGGCAAACAAGTCGCTACTGTGGGCTTCCCCTTTCCAGCCAAAACATCTTGGGGGAGTATGAAACCTGCTGGGGGGCATGGATCACTCACATTTCAGAGCCTTGATAGGGAACCTTTGCCCTTGTTAGAATACAAATGTGCCTTTTTTCTCCCTCTCCCCTTTTTCTTTTTCTTTTACAAAAAACAGCAGCATACTACATGAGGAATAAACTCATAGGTTGAGTCGAAAATAAATGCAGGCCATTTGCCATTTACCAAATTTTAGGCCATTTACACACACACACACAAACTAACTATAACCATAACTTTTGTTTCCACTGACTAATTCTTCTGTCCAATTATGGTAAGAAAAGCTTTAGGGAAGGAGAAGATGGCATGTTATTGACTGCAGTAGCGATGGTTGTGGTCTGGATGCTGCCTGCAACTTGCTGATATAGTGCTGCAGATATCTACAGAGCGCAGTGCATGGGTAAGTGGGGCAACTGCTTTTGTGGTCTGGAAGCAAAAGTTCATCTTCAACAAGAATTGTTTCAACAGACAGGGGGGGGGGTGTTCCCCATAGGTGCGTTCCCCCACTTCTCCAGATAGCACTACACCTCAGATTGTCACGTAATTTGCCAGTTAACAATACAACATTAAACCTTACATATATGCCCATATATTAGCACAAATCTATGTCGTAATAAGGTAGGTTGCAAATCTTTTCCTGTCTGATGGTGGCTGTCCATTCCCTGCCATCTGTATTTTGCTCAATATGTTTCTGAAAAATGGCGATTTCATTCTACTGTTGAAACTGGCAACATTTCCTCTACCATGTAGGAGGAGGCAACAAGCCTGTCCATCTCTGATGTTGGTGTTACCTGGTGAAAAGCAAGCTTTTGCTGCTTGCTTGGGGTCGAGGCGGGCGACTCAGCTTGGCTCTGCAACCAGCTTTGTGTTAGCATGTTTCCACTGCAGATGCTTTGAGAGGTTTGATGTCTTGTCCTTCCGCGCAACAAAAAGTTGTTGTAGAAGACGACGCTTGCAATGCAATTATTACTCAGATTGCTGGCAGATTATTACTCAGCATACCGCATTGCGCCTGTGACACGTTGAAAGGAATACATAGTAATACACTAATCACTAATGGACTGTTAGACGTTTTAAAAACAGTAAATGCATGATCTGTAATAAGATTCAAATACTGTGATAAAGTTTTAAAAGATCATATCGTCATAAAAAAACTATAAGATGTCAAAATGGTTAAAAACAGTAAGAATTCATATCCTGTTATCAGGGGTAAAAATGCTAAAAGGCGTTCAATTCATTTGTTTATTTCATCATTTATCTGTTAAAAGTTAAGCTAAAAAGATTATTATTCAGTGATCAATGTACCCTTAATCAACTAGCTTGAGATCGATTGCTTTTGTCTCCGCCCACATATCTAGGAGAAGGGGTCTATTTCCTCATTCAGTAAAACGCTGTCACAGAGGAAACACACTCTCATCACTCTCGTGATTATTCTCTCCTTTACAGGTATGTTGTCGCTCTTTCACACTGCTAAGCGGTTGTACTCTGTTCAGAACATGTTTTGAGTGTAAAGAGATGGTGCACGTGACGTTTTGACTGAGTTAAAATAACGTTTGTCGAGTTTCAGGCCCTGCTGGTTTACAGAGTTCAACCTGTGTTCAGCCCAGTGCTGCCGCCCTGTGGCGGATTCACGCATGCACAGGAGTAAATAGGCTATTTTGCACAGTTGATGGTATTTGTTTATTTGGTTAATTTTATGCAGCTGTGTAAATGCATTTTCCACACTAGTTTGTTTATTGTTATTTTGTGACTTTTGTACGTTTTCTGAGAGTTTATTTACCACATTTATGCACATTTTATGTACCAGTAACAGTGGGGAAAAATGGGAATTATGTCTCTGATAAATACAAGCTGTAACTTGAACATGATACTGCTATTGCAGCTAATTTGTTGAATGTATATTTGTAAAATGTGTATATGTTTATGATGTTTGATTCAGTAAAACGCTGTCACAGAGGAAACACACTCTCATCACTCACGTGATTATTCTCCCCTTTACAGGGGTACAACACGCCCACTTCACTATCAGACGTTCTATTTGCGAGGGGTATTTTACAGACCCCATCGCTGTATGTGGCTTTCTCTTATGGTTTACTTTTACATTTCATTTTATTTTGTCCAATATTCAGATATGCCAGAATTGCATGTTGTGTTAAAATACATATTATTATTTCTATCTAACACTTTTTAGCCTGATTTAATTGTAAAACCGAGTGTAAAAAGTTATGCAAAGCCTTCTGGGAAATTTAACCTGTGGAAGAGGAAAGTGGACGGAGTTCCCAGCATGCCCTGGGGAACTGTGTTTTTGTGTCAATTGTTTGTTTGTCAATGTGTTTTGGAGGTTAAAATGATTTCTTGTTCTATATGCATGATGTTAGTTATCTGTAGGGGTGCTCCGATCCGGCTAAGCCACGATCCGATCCGATTCCGATTCCTGGGGTCACGATCCGATTCCAGAATCGATTCTCGATTCCAACGATTCTCGATTCCAACAATTCTCGATTCCAGAATCTAGAATCGATTCTCAATTATGTAGTTTTATATTGCAATAACACACAAAGGTAAATATAAGACAAAAAATGACAAGTGTATTAATGCTGAACTTCAAATTCAACTTCTGTATTACAGTCAGGGCCTAAATTCATTTTGCAAACTAGGGGGGAATTCCCCCTTATATAAGATGGATAAGATAAGATAGGATAGGATAAGATGGATTTGTAGGCTGGGGGGGATCTGTAGACTTTGAGAAGGATTTATAGATTTTGGGGGGAATACATTAACCAGAGTTCTTAAGTGCAAGAGGTGGTGGCACCATGGCAGTACAGTACACAAATAACATGAACATTTCGACACTTATTCAGCCGGTATCTTGCATGTTGCGTTCAGGTGCATTGTAATTATTTATTTATTTTTTTACGATTTTAAGAATCGATTCTTGGGAGTTTGGAATCGATCCAGGAATCGTGGCATTAAGAATCGCGATCCTTTCAGAATCGATTTTTTTGGAGCACCCCTAGTTATCTGATAAGTTATGTGTCGACTAATAGTGCTGTTCTGCATGCTAATACAAAGTTGAAATATTGGCACCATGGGTGATTCTGCTGTGCAGTTAAGTGACCTGTCTGATGGGACACAGGATCTGCTATTAAAACGGAGATCTTTTCTCTCTATACTTATCTTGCTAGTACGCAAGTAATGAGTTTGATTAGTAACTGTAATGTGATTAGATTACTGAACTTAGCTACAGTAGTGCCTTACACTACTCGTTACTGACAAAAGTAATGTGATTACAGTAACCCCAACACTGCTGTTAATACTGTTATGTTAAGCAGCTGGTTTGTGTTGTTTTGACATAGTTAATGTTGTAAGCTTTATAAATGATGTTTACTGTTAATATTGACATAGTTAATGTTGTAACCTTTATAAATGTTGTTACTGTTAATACTGTTGTGTTAAGCAGCTGGTTTGTGTTGATGTTGACATTTTCATCTTCTACGCATCACTTTCTAACGTTATGCACTATTACTCAGCAAACATTTCCTCGATCTGTGTCGATGTTATCGTATCCAATCGACGTCGGTTCAAGATGTGACTTTAATATTATCATTTGCTGGAATGAAAACATCTTAATGAGATGGTGATTTCTAGCAAATCATATTTTAGAGTGTGTATCTGAATAAATACTCACAGGATAGACTCAGCCCTCAGTCTTAATCCGTTTCACTCCTGTAAGACTGAGAATATTACTATTTAAATCTTTGCATAACGTTAGGTGGCGCTGTTGGAAGCCTTGCATCGGAGAACCAATCATGAGTGCTGTGGGCGGGCCTGCTTTCTGGGGGCAGTTCTCATGCAGAACCGGTGTCTCGCAAAACATCGTCGCATTTGCGGAGAAACATATTAATCACTTAGAAACAAACATAACCTGTTAATAGGACGTGTTTCATCCGGCCCCGGCGGCTAGAGGTCTTTCCCCCAGCGATAAGCCCGACTCCCGAGGCTAACGTTACAGAGCCTGCTGATGACTTCACAGTAGCAAGCGGACCACTTCCGGGTAGGAAAAATTATTGTAAAATAAACCACAGCTATAAATTTTGTTTGGAACATATCAGCTTCATGCTCTGTGTTAGGACTATGATAAATGGCATTGCCGCTACCAAATAAAATTCTAATAATAAATGTAGGCGTGTCTGCTGCCGGCGGTTCTCGCCGGGCTCGGCGACACAGTTTCTGACAGTGAAATTCCCAGACGTTTGGTGGCGCAGCTCACCAAACGTCTGGGAGCCGAGACTACTCACAGGAAGCATTTCTGCCTTTATTTTGACCATTTGCCGACATGAAAATATAAATCTTTGGGGAAAATATTGATACTTTGTTAGCTTGAAAGGGAGGCGATATTGATGTGAAGGCATTTCTGCATCTCTTTACAGAACAGGAGGCACAGTGGCACTCTGGTATGACAATTTGAGATGTCCCTCCTGGCAACACTGATTCTAGACTGACCGGGATGCATAACTGAGTCTGAAGCAACAGCATCGTGACAAATTGCAGGTGCCAGGTGATCTAAACCACGCTATGTTATTGTAACAGACTGTATACCAGAGACCATTATGTTATTGTAACAGACTGTATACCAAAGACCATTATGTTATTGTAACAGACTGTATACCAGAGACCATTATGTTATTGTAACAGACTGTATACCAGAGACCATTATGTTGTTGTAACAGACTGTATACCAGAGACCATTATGTTATGGTAACAGACTGTATACCAGAGACCATTATGTTATTGTAACAGACTGTATACCACTGACCATTATGTTGTTGTAACAGACTGTATACCAGAGACCATTATGTTATTGTAACAGACTGTATACCAGAGACCATTATGTTATTGTAACAGACTGTATACCACTGACCATTATGTTGTTGTAACAGACTGTATACCAGAGACCATTATGTTATTGTAACAGACTGTATACCACTGACCATTATGTTGTTGTAACAGACTGTATACCAGAGACCATTATGTTGTTGTAACAGACTGTATACTATTATGGGAACAGACTGTATACCAGAGACCATTATGTTATTGTAACAGACTGTATACCAGAGACCATTATGTTATGGTAACAGACTGTATACCACTGACCATTATGTTATGGTAACAGACTGTATACCACTGACCATTATGTTATGGTAACAGACTGTATGCCACTGACCATTATGTTATTGTAACAGACTGTATACCAGAGACCATTATGTTATGGTAACAGACTGTATACCAGAGACCATTATGTTATTGTAACAGACTGTAGGCTATAGCAGAGACCATTATGTTATTGTAACAGACTGTATACCAGAGACCATTATGTTATTGTAACCGACTGTATACCAGAGACCATTATGTTATTGTAACAGACTGTATACCAGAGACCATTATGTTATTGTAACAGACTGTATACCAGAGACCATTATGTTATTGTAACAGACTGTATACCAGAGACCACTATGTTATGGTAACATACTGTATACCAGAGACCATTATGTTATTGTAACAGACTGTATATCAGAGACCATTATGTTATTGTAACAGACTGTATACGAGAGACCATTATGTTATGGTAATAGACTGTAGGCTATAGCAGAGACCATTATGTTATTGTAACGTACTGTATACCAGAGACCATTATGTTATTGTAACAGACTGTAGGCTATAGCAGAGACCATTATGTTATTGTAACATACTGTATACCAGAGGCCACTATGTTATGGTAACATACTGTATACCAGAGACCATTATGTTATTGTAACAGACTGTATATCAGAGACCATTATGTTATTGTAACAGACTGTATACCAGAGACCATTATGTTATGGTAATAGACTGTATACCAGAGACCATTATGTTGTTGTAACAGACTGTATACCAGAGACCATTATGTTATTGTAACAGACTGTATACGAGAGACCATTATGTTGTTGTAACAGACTGTATACTATTATGGTAACATACTGTATACCAGAGACCATTATGTTATGGTAATAGACTGTATACCAGAGACCATTATGTTATGCTAACAGACTGTATACCAGAGACCATTATGTTATGGTAACAGACTGTATACCAGAGACCATTATGTTATTGTAACAGACTGTATACCAGAGACCATTATGTTATGGTAACAGACTGTATACCAGAGACCATTATGTTATTGTAACAGACTGTATACCAGAGACCATTATGTTATTGTAACAGACTGTATACCAGAGACCATTATGTTATGGTAACAGACTGTATACCAGAGACCATTATGTTATTGTAACAGACTGTATACCAGAGACCATTATGTTATTGTAACAGACTGTATACCAGAGACCATTATGTTATGGTAACAGACTGTATACCAGAGACCATTATGTTATTGTAACAGACTGTATACCAGAGACCATTATGTTATGCTAACAGACTGTATACCAGAGACCATTATGTTATGGTAACAGACTGTATACCAGAGACCATTATGTTATTGTAACAGACTGTATACCACTGACCATTATGTTATTGTAACAGACTGTATACCAGAGACCATTATGTTATGGTAACAGACTTTATACCAGAGACCATTATGTTATGCTAACAGACTGTATACCAGAGACCATTATGTTATGGTAACAGACTGTATACCAGAGACCATTATGTTATGGTAACAGACTGTATACCAGAGACCATTATGTTATGGTAACAGACTGTATACCAGAGACCATTATGTTATGGTAACAGACTGTATACCAGAGACCATTATGTTGTTGTAACAGACTGTATACCAGAGACCATTATGTTGTTGTAACAGACTGTATACTATTATGGTAACATACTGTATACCAGAGACCATTATGTTATGGTAATAGACTGTATACCAGAGACCATTATGTTATGGTAATAGACTGTATACCAGAGACCATTATGTTATTGTAACAGACTGTATACCAGAGACCATTATGTTATGGTAATAGACTGTATACCAGAGACCATTATGTTATGGTAACAGACTGTATACCAGAGACCATTATGTTATTGTAACAGACTGTATACCAGAGACCATTATGTTATGGTAATAGACTGTATACCAGAGACCATTATGTTATGGTAACAGACTGTATACCAGAGACCATTATGTTATGGTAACAGACTGTATACCAGAGACCATTATGTTATGGTAACAGACTGTATACCAGAGACCATTATGTTATGCTAACAGACTGTATACCAGAGACCATTATGTTATGGTAACAGACTGTATACCAGAGACCATTATGTTATGCTAACAGACTGTATACCAGAGACCATTATGTTATTGTAACAGACTGTATACCAGAGACCATTATGTTATTGTAACAGACTGTATACCAGAGACCATTATGTTATGCTAACAGACTGTATACCAGAGACCATTATGTTATGGTAACAGACTGTATACCAGAGACCATTATGTTATTGTAACAGACTGTATACCAGAGACCATTATGTTATTGTAACAGACTGTATACCAGAGACCATTATGTTATGCTAACAGACTGTATACCAGAGACCATTATGTTATGCTAACAGACTGTATATCAGAGACCATTATGTTATGGTAACAGACTGTATACCAGAGACCATTATGTTATGGTAACAGACTGTATACCAGAGACCATTATGTTATTGTAACAGACTGTATACCAGAGACCATTATGTTATTGTAACAGACTGTATACCAGAGACCATTATGTTATGGTAACAGACTGTATACCAGAGACCATTATGTTATTGTAACAGACTGTATACCAGAGACCATTATGTTATTGTAACAGACTGTATACCAGAGACCATTATGTTATGGTAACAGACTGTATACCAGAGACCATTATGTTATTGTAACAGACTGTATACCAGAGACCATTATGTTATGCTAACAGACTGTATACCAGAGACCATTATGTTATGGTAACAGACTGTATACCAGAGACCATTATGTTATTGTAACAGACTGTATACCAGAGACCATTATGTTATGGTAACAGACTGTATACCAGAGACCATTATGTTATGGTAACAGACTGTATACCAGAGACCATTATGTTATTGTAACAGACTGTATACCAGAGACCATTATGTTATGCTAACAGACTGTATACCAGAGACCATTATGTTATGGTAATAGACTGTATACCAGAGACCATTATGTTATGGTAACAGACTGTATACCAGAGACCATTATGTTATTGTAACAGACTGTATACCAGAGACCATTATGTTATGGTAATAGACTGTATACCAGAGACCATTATGTTATGGTAACAGACTGTATACCAGAGACCATTATGTTATTGTAACAGACTGTATACCAGAGACCATTATGTTATTGTAACAGACTGTATACCAGAGACCATTATGTTATGCTAACAGACTGTATACCAGAGACCATTATGTTATTGTAACAGACTGTAATGGTTCCAGCTGCACAACGCTGTAATGTAGGCTATTGGGTGACATCAGACAACTGATTCTCTGTGAAGTCAAGGTAGATTTCTTCCCCCGAATTTACACGTCGGGACGACTTTGAGTGGCGTTCCAGTGTCCTGTCTGTGTGTCTTTGTCTGTCATACTGAACAGTTCAGATGCAGCCAGGGATGCTCTTTATATGTTAGGCAGGCATAAACTTTATATAGGCAGACAGAACGTCCGTTACATAATGTCACTATATACTGCAAAGGCTTGAATCAATGGACCATAGCCTCAATCAACATTGTGACAACATTATTTTTATTTTGATGAATTTGAATGTCGTGGGTCCCTAGATTTTTGCGACGTCAAAATAGGGTCACGAGCCAAAAAAGGTTGGGAACCCCTGCGCTATATAAATCCAATCAATTGAATCACTGGTCCACATTACTGGTTTATTGTGTATTAATTCCAATGCGATTTTAATATTGGTGTATGGGTTTTATCTAGGGCTGTCAATCGATTAAAATATTTAATCGCGATTAATCGCATGATTGTCCATAGTTAATCGCGATTAATCACATAATTTTTTATCTGTTCTAAATCTACCTTAAACCGAGGTACCTTAAACATGGGAGCTTTGTGCAAAGATGCACTGTTGTATTAATATGGGTAGTAGCTATTATCATTAGTATGGGTAAGTATTTGGCATTGGTATATTGTTATTATTGCTACTAGTTACTGGGAATACACATCTCTAAGGCTGCACTGTGTAAGTTAACCGTGCTATCCAGGAGCAGCTGCGTGCCAACTCTCTCTCCCCCTCTCGCTTTCTCTCTCGGTCTCTCTCCCCCTCTCCTCTCGCTTTCTCTCTCCTGCTCTCCGTTGGTCTCTCTCTGACTCTGGTCTGATCGCCCTCCCGTCTTTCTCACTGTCTGTCTGTCTGTCTCGCGTCTCGCTCGCTTTCTCTGCCTCTCCCTCTAGTCCCCCCCCCCCCGCTCTCCGTCTGTGTGTGTGTGTGTGTCTCTGCAACGGTCTGATCGCGCTGAGGCGCTCTGTCTTTCTCTCCCTCACCCAAAATAAGGTAAAGGTAAAGTCCCAACGATTGTCAAACACCTGAGTGTGCGGAATTTGTTCTCCGCATTTGACCCATCCCCTGGGGGAGCGGTGAGCGGCAGCAGTGCCGCGCTCAGGAATCATATGGTGATCTAACCCCCCAATTCCAACCCTTTGATGCTGAGTGCCAAGCAGGGAGGCAAATGGGTCCCATTTTTATAGTCTTCTGTATAACTCGGCCGGGGATCGAACTCACAACCTCCCAGTCTCAGGGCGGACACTCAAACCACAAGGCCACTGAGCTGGTGACAAAATGTGGGACACTTTCTAAATTTTAAGCTGAACTTGCCATTATACCCATTTTCTTCCTCCTTTTCTGCTCACAGAGATTTCTTTCTGCTTGCTATCAACGTTACTGCTTCCTGATTTCCCAAACTACGGGTCGGACCAAGGCTCAAACATCACAGAAAGTGCATGCGTTAATCGCGCGTTTAAAAAAATAGTGGCCTTAAACGGAATTTGCGTTAACGCGTTATTATCTCGTCAACTTTGACAGCCCTAGTTTTATCTATTCATTGTGTATTTTTTAACATCTGTCACAAATAAATAAATAAATTCATGAATGCCATAACATGCTGCGCCCATGGCGCATCGTCTCCAGAGTCTCCACCCTAGAAACCGAGTGTTCGCAGCGCACGAGTTTGCTGATTTTAAGAAAGTGAATTATATGAGATGTCAGTTGGACAGCAGCACTTTTACTGTATTTCAATTTACATGAATGAAATGTTAATATTTCTTCAGTAGGTTTTAGTCTTCAGAGAACTATTTGGATCCTACAATCACTGCTTCAGCTACATTATTCTTATTAGTAGGATTGTTTTTGTGGGTGTTCCCCGTCTTACCTTCTGTCTCTGTTTGATGATGTCAGAGCTGATTGGCAGAGAAGAAGAGACATCTGGCAGAGGAGGAGAGGAACACTGTCAAGATGAATTCTTCAGAAGAGGTCAGATAAAAATATCACTGTTGTATCACTGATATGCACACACACACACACACACACACACACACACACACACACACTGTCCTGATTCTTTCTTTATATCTTTTTATGGAAACAGAAAGACACCAGTGGACCCAGACGTCACCGCTGTGATCAGTGTGACAAAACATTCACAAGACTTCACCTGTTAAAGCAACATCAGAGAGTTCACTCAGGGGAGAAGCCTTACTCCTGTCAGGAGTGTGGGAGCTGTTTCAGTCGGTTAGGTAGCCTAACAAGACATAAACTCATCCACACTGGAGTTAAACCCTACAGCTGTGACCAATGTGGGAGCAGGTTCAGTCGGTTAGGTAGCCTAACATCACATAAACGCATCCACACTGGAGTTAAACCCTACAGCTGTGACCAATGTGGGAGCAGGTTCAGTCAGTCAGGTCACCTAACAACACATAAACGCATCCACACTGGAGTTAAACCCTACAGCTGTGACCAATGTGGGAGCAGGTTCAGTCAGTTAGATCACCTAAAATCACATAAATGCATCCACACTGGAGTTAAACCCTACAGCTGTGACCAATGTGGGAGCAGGTTCAGTCAGTCAGGTCACCTAACAACACATAAACGCATCCACACTGGAGTTAAACCCTACAGCTGTGACCAATGTGGGAGCAGGTTCAGTCAGTTAGGTAACCTAACATCACATAAACGCATCCACACTGGAGTTAAACCCTACAGCTGTGACCAATGTGGGAGCAGGTTCAGTCAGTTAGGTAGCCTAACAACACATAAACTCATCCACACTGGAGTTAAACCCTACAGCTGTGACCAATGTGGGAGCAGGTTCAGTCAGTTAGGTAGCCTAACAACACATAAACGCATCCACACTGGAGTTAAACCCTACAGCTGTGACCAATGTGGGAGCAGGTTCAGTCAGTTAGGTAACCTAACATCACATAAACGCATCCACACTGGAGTTAAACCCTACAGCTGTGACCAATGTGGGAGCAGGTTCAGTCAGTTAGGTAGCCTAACAACACATAAACTCATCCACACTGGAGTTAAACCCTACAGCTGTGACCAATGTGGGAGCAGGTTCAGTCAGTTAGATAACCTAACAACACATAAACTCATCCACACTGGAGTTAAACCGTACAGCTGTGACCAATGTGGGAGCAGGTTCAGTCAGTTAGATAACCTAACAACACATAAACTCATCCACACTGGAGTTAAACCGTACAGCTGTGACCAATGTGGGAGCAGGTTCAGTCAGTTAGATAACCTAACATCACATAAACGCATCCACACTGGAGTTAAACCCTACAGCTGTGACCAATGTGGGAGCAGGTTCAGTCAGTTAGATCAGTGGTTCTCAAATATTTTCACATGAAGGACCCCTAAACTGACAAAAATTAGACCACGGACCCCCATTTGATATGATTTTGTCCCATGGACCCCCATATGATAAGATCGATGCTTTTAGATGTTTTATTATAGAACGTGTATAAAACCCATGACCAAAATAGTTATTGTGTTACTTATGAATGGAATTATAGCGGAAAATAAATTACCCCCCTTTTGGCTGGGGACCCCCTGGAACCGCCTCAAGGACCCCTGGGGGTCCCCGGACCCCCATTTGAGAACCACTGAGTTAGATAACCTAACAACACATAAACACATCCACACTGGAGCTAAACCCTACAGTTGTGACCAATGTGGGAGCAGGTTCAGTCAGTTAGATAACCTAACAACACATAAACTCATCCACACTGGAGTTAAACCCTACAGCTGTGACCAATGTGGGAGCAGGTTCAGTCGGTTAGATAACCTAACAACACATAAACTCATCCACACTGGAGCTAAACCCTACAGCTGTGACCAATGTGGGAGCAGGTTCAGTCGGTTAGATAACCTAACAACACATAAACGCATCCACACTGGAGCTAAACCCTACAGCTGTGACCAATGTGGGAGCAGGTTCAGTCAGTTAGATAACCTAACAACACATAAACACATCCACACTGGAGCTAAACCCTACAGCTGTGACCAATGTGGGAGCAGGTTCAGTCAGTTAGATAACCTAACAACACATAAACGCATCCACACTGGAGCTAAACCCTACAGCTGTGACCAATGTGGGAGCAGGTTCAGTCAGTTAGATAACCTAACAACACATAAACTCATCCACACTGGAGTTAAACCCTACAGCTGTGACCAATGTGGGAGCAGGTTCAGTCGGTTAGATAACCTAACAACACATAAACACATCCACACTGGAGTTAAACCCTACAGCTGTGACCAATGTGGGAGCAGGTTCAGTCAGTTAGGTAGCCTAACAACACATAAACACATCCACACTGGAGCTAAACCCTACAGCTGTGACCAATGTGGGAGCAGGTTCAGTCAGTTAGATAACCTAACAACACATAAACTCATCCACACTGGAGTTAAACCCTACAGCTGTGACCAATGTGGGAGCAGGTTCAGTCGGTTAGATAACCTAACAACACATAAACACATCCACACTGGAGTTAAACCCTACTACTGTGTCCGCTGTAAGAAAGTGTTCAGACACTCAAATACTGTGAAGAAACACCGCTGCATCTAACCTGCTGAAGAGCGCCTCCACTGTCCGCAGCAGGAACAAGCTTCTCTCTGTCCTATAAGAGGGAGCAGGATGTTGGTAAACAAAACACAAAGGGTCCAATCCGGCCCACAGGATGACTTTGCAAAGTGTCACATTTACTCTGAGATGTCAATTTTTCAAGCCTGAGATTTGACACCTAATATTGAGGCACTTGTGAAGGTTAAGAGGCAGCAGGTTTCAGGAGCAAGTTACAATACCAAGTGGCCTCTTCATGTTATTCATGACTAAATAAATGGTGAACTATTTTCCATACCTTTGAATATAGAGAAGAAGTGCACAGTTGCCGTTAATCGCAAAGCATAAGTTAGAGACATTAGATAGGATATGATAGGCTTATGGTAGCTGAGATAACTATGTGAAAACGTGCTCTTAAAATGTACCTGCTGTAGGCCTAATCTTTACACTCAAAGACTCAGAGGTGTTGTTATTTAGAGGTTATTATGCAGTGATTTTCTTTGTCTGGTCCACTTGAGACCACATTGGATCCCATGTGTACTAAAATGAGTTTGACCCTCCTGCAAAGGGTTTTTGTTTGGGACAGCAGAGCCGTATGTCAGGACAAGTACAAGATATTTATAATTCTTTGTATATTTCAGCTCCTTATCCCAACATTGAAATAGAAAAACACTTGTATGCTTGTTTGTGTTTTTAACATGCATCATTTCCATTTTCTCCATTTCCTGCAACAATTATCTGCACGTTAACTTCTTTTGTAAATCAACTTGTGTTTCTGCCGTCATAATAATGTCATCAGCATAAAGAAGAATGCTAATGTCTTCCTCTCCACAATGTGTGTAAAAAAGAAAAGGGCTATTGGAATGGGAATGTGAACTGAAATGGGGGTTGAATTTAAAGGAATGGGAAAAGAGGAAGGAATGAAAAGAAATGCAAATGGTGGTGGTGGAACGGAAATTAAGAAGTGGTGAAATAATAAGAGACTATTTGGATGGTGATGGAAAAATGTTGTGTTGGGTGTGTTTTGGTACAGGGGGATATGTGTGGGTTGTGGGTGTCGCGTGAGAGCGACAATTAAAGTTGAGTGGGGGATATGTAGCGAATCTGGGTTTGACCTGTAATGTGGTGCTTCCGTGTTAGCTAGGAACTAATGTGTGTGGGTGTGTTCCTAGGGGGAAGGGGGTATATGGGACCAGCGGCCGCGTGGCGGAAGTCAGTCAGGCTATGTGAGCGAGCTGACCGGGTGGTTGCATGAAGAGCTAGCAGCGAAGCTAGCGGCTAGGAGCTGTTGTGAAGCCAAGAATAAAAGCCTGTACCAACTTCAAGTCTCCGGTTCCTTGTAACAAATACCCGATTCGTTACAATATCCATCATCTCCAGCAATCTATCTATGGATCCAACTGGATCTGATCCATTAGTAGTGATAAGTTAACCTACCTCTCCACTGACATGGCTACCAGCATGAGGTGTTGAGCAAAATGAATGAACTGTTGTAAATAAAATGGAAGAAAGTAAAAGGAAATATACAAGAAAGTACAGAAGAGGGTGCTGGTTTTCAAATGTTATATTTTGTTTATATGACTGCGAAGCCACATTAGTGATTGAGCAAACATGTACGGTAGGTGTTCTGATTAAAAGATCACTAGATAAAGCAGCCATTTTGATCAAATAGCGAAAGTGGCTGCTGGCTATCTTTAGACTGCACAAGCCACTGATGGATGATAAATGTAAATTCCTGCTCTGTCAAACATGGTATGAACAAGGTCCCTAGAGATTTGAAAAATTGTCACATAGTGTTTATGCAATTTATTCCGAATGAGATATATCAAAAATAAATCCAAGATCTCACCTCTGTGCAGAAATAGATTGCAACAAATAGCAAATGCACTCCCTGATATTGAGATCCTCTGTGAGAGCTTACCTCCAGCAAGCCAACCAGACATTGCAATAAAGCAGCTCGCACAGTTGACCATAATAAATCCAGTTCCTTGTTCCAGAATGGTTTTCTCCCTTTTGGAGTTACCTTATTTCTAGAGACCCCAGCAAATTTCCCTTTACAACCCTTGTCTAATTCCTTACATATCACATCACAAAATAATTTGAGTGTCATTATACATACTATCAATGGTACCATCACAGTTGCCTGGGAAATCTCATTTTAGGGCAGATGTTTTTGCTTGAACCTGCTGGGAGAACCAGGCGTGCAAGGTTTACTATGTCAGGCAGTTCAGATCATGTCAGATAAGTTCTTGATCACAGAGAATTATACTAAATTGACTCACAATTACCTTTGCTTTATTTTATAAACTGTCTGGCACTCATTGTATTGCCCCATGTAATAAATCGCACCTGCCTGGTACTTGTAACACAGTGGTTCTCAAAGTGGGGTCCCAGGGACCCCAAGGGTAACCTGCATTGTGTTGACAGTCTAAACAATTTAATTGTAAGCAGCCCCAATGAAGGATTCATACTATTTTTGGCAATTATAGTGTCCCTTTTTTATTTTTGGGTTGGCCGGCCTACATGTCCCACACAAAACAACACAATAACTTGTCAGTTGTCAGTATTGGCTTTGATTTGCTGAAATATCAAACAGTAGCCCCCCCCCCCCCCCACGGGTTGGCCTACATGTCCCATCATGCAAAATAGCACACCACATTTTCACAAAGGTATAGCCTGTGTTTGGCTCTCTTGAAAATGCAAGATGTGTCCTGCCCCAGGGTTAATTTTAAACAGAGGTAGAGATGTTGCCATGAACTGGTTTATTTCAATTTTCTAATTTTTAAAATTAGGTTTTACAGTCACCAATTAATTACAATGGAATATTCAAATGAATTCTGCTGAGGAATAATTGAGTAATTGATGATTAAACTAAAAAAGTGTAATGATCCTTGCTTATAATTTCCACTGATAATCTGATTATCTGGAAGGAGAAGAAATCCCTTGTTATGCTACAGGAGGATAATTTTGAGAGGACAAACCATTAGCAGAATGCCATTAATCAGTATTTCTAAAACAGAGTATCCAGCCTGTACTGTAGGTGTTTCAGTGTGTCACACAATATTTCATATTACCTGCTTTCCTATTCCTATATACTGTATATGATGATCTGATTTAAATTTGTGTATCAACCATTTAGTAAAAAAAAAATCAAATTCAAGTGTTGAAGATTCAGACCACAGATAAAGCAATGGAATGCTCATAAATTTACTATGGAAAAATGAATGACAGGAAAAAAATGGTCAGAGAATCAGAAAGTGTATAAGAAAGTGTATAAGAAATTAGAATAAAAAAAGTAATACAAATTTGATTGATTGATTGATTGATGTCACGTCCCTGTTAAGCTCTATAAGGGATTTAAGCTAAACCTACAAAGGCTCTTTGGAAAGCACATACCCTGCACATTTAGGATACTGAAAATCTCACAACCACAGAATCCACAGCAATGTTGTATCTTGATTTTGCATTACATAATAATACAAGTGAAATGAGCTACAAGCTCCTCTATCAATCACCAACGAAAACAATGTGACGAGACTGATCGCCAATTTCTGACAAATCAACCCACATCACAGTTTAATGGCCCAGGCCCTCTAGTGGCCATTGAGGTTGCGGGATAGTTGAACCAGTAGTTCAGTGTGACTGATCTAGACAGTCCATTCTGACTAGATCCATATAACACATAATAATAGTGTTGTTGTTTTGACATGATACTGATGACAAACTGGATGATGACAGTGTAGGCTAGTTCACCTTGGCATCTCTGCTGGCTGACAGCGTGCAGAGCTTCATGACGGACCTCAGCGCGCTCATGGTTCCATCCTCTGTCATCTTCACTTTCACAGTGGAGACAAACTCACTGGGCCAGGGACTAACAGGCACAACAAGAACACGCCAACTTTCAATTGAAAGTTTAGAGTCAATTTCAACAGTAATTTAGGGCACAGGGGCAAATTTCAAAATGAACACTGGTTTATATTTTTATATGCTTTTGAACTAGTTTACCAGGCAAGATTTCCATTAACATATTATCTACACAAATGGCTAGGAGGGGTAGCTGCTAAAGGAGGGGATGATACATCTATACATCCACCTTTTCTGCATTTAGCTGATTCTGTTATCCAGAGAGACTTACAAAGTGTGCAATGGTAGAACACCTTTCAAAATCCTACATCACCAAAATAACAACCAACCAATAGTAAAGAATGCACGTGTCAGAACCATAGTGCCTATACAATATTCCTGTGAGCAGAGAACGATCATGTGAAAGGGAAGCCCCACCCTCCAAATACCTGTGAGCAGTGCAGCCCTGCTACAGTACAGACTACAGAGTCTATGCAGGGGAGGGGAACACCTATACATTTGGCTTTAGTGAAGAGCTGAGAGCAGCAGGCCTCCTCCTCAGTCAGAAGCCCAGTGGAGATGAAACCTGCTAGTACACTGGTCAGCAGACTGAAACAGCACACCAGGCACTCTGGAGGGGTGGACTGGGACTACACAGGGTGGAGCAGATTCAATCTCAGTTAGTCATCATGATAACTACACAGACACATAAGACACACACACACACACACACACACACACACACACACTTCAAAATCCAACCATCACTCACGTCAGGGGAATAGCAGTTGAGGAGATTATCTGCCACGCAAAGCAGCGACTGCTCCAACTTGCTTGGGAGGCCGGGGACGGCAGGGAGCTGGTGGTCAGCTGGTGCCGACCTCACCCTGCCGTCTTTCCCTCGGACCTCCAAAGGCAGCGCGTCAAAGCTGAACTTTACTTTAATGTATTGATATTTGGCAGACACCTTTCTGCAAAGCGACATACAACCAGGTTATAAAACAGTAGCTACAGCAATAAAAAAATAAAAAAACAAGGAACAAATGTATAAACAGCAAAGAATTAAAAACAGATGTACAGGCAATAGAAAAGTGAGGATAGAAGAATAGGAGGCAGCAAGATAAAAGAGAAAAGAAATAAAAGTGCATGTGAACCAAAGTGCATGGGAACTAGAGAGGTTGATACAGGGGGTGAACATGTAGTCTGAAAAGATGAGTTTTTAACTGAAATAAGGTTAATGATTCAAAAAGAACTAGACAAAATAGAACTAAACTGAAATCCTACACCTAGGCTAATCCCATGAATAACTTGGGGTCCTAGTTAAACAGGCCAGCAGTCCGGTCTCCCATCTAGGGTGAACATCTGAGTGAGCACCCACACAAGGTTGAGAGCTAGCTAAATACTCTAGCCCCTCCCCCAACACAGAGCAGACAATCAGCATCAATTAACTGGTCAAACAGATCAAGGGTTTCATTCAACACTCATTGGTACATTAGCATCACTGAATCACTGGATCCAATCCCATACTGCAATTTCCCGATCATCCTACTACACTCAATAGATGTATATGATTTATATTTCTATGTTTGAATCCTCTGCACTCATCACACCTGGCCCCAATGAGGAAATTCATCTTCCACAACACAAAGATAACAGAAAGCGCACAAACACAGCTCTCCAGGAATAGTAGCCTACTTTTATATCTGCCTACATCAATTGCCCGTGGTAATTGGGTAGGTAGCAGTTGTTAACTGATCTGAGCACATAGCACACATAGTGCATATTGGAAATAATAATAATAATAATAATGATTGGATTTATATAGCGCCTTTCCAAGGCTCAAAGCGCTTCACAGAATCATTATTCGTTCACACCATTCGTACAACGGCCCCTCCGAACCACCATCATTCATGTCTACATTCATACCAATCATACCATTCATACCAATCATACGAGGCAAGGAGGGTTAAGTGTCTTGCCCAAGGACACAACGACAGCAGCTGGGAGGGAGCGGGGATCGAACCGCCAACCCTTGCGTCATTGGCCGACCCGCTCTACCTCCTGAGCTAAAGCCGTCCCACTGTACTGAAATGTAATGGCAGCCTGTTACACTCTGAGCTCTACTGTCAGGAGGTACATTTATTATCAGTGATGTTTCTGAAGATTCCAATATTTCTTCTTATACCTGCAAATGAGAATTTCTGAAATTTAGAACAAGAAGCGTTTTCATATCACATATAGACAAGACTTGTCAAATTGGCCTCTTCTTACTGGGTGGATTGTTTCAGTTCAAGAGAGATAAGTCTGTTGCAATAAACCCACAATTACTGATGCTGACAAAAGGAAACTCACACTGAAAACCTAATTGGATGATATCTACACAAGGAAGGCAATAGGGGGCTTGTTTATAGGGGTGCTCCAAAAAATTTGATTCTTGAAAGGATCCCGATTCTTAATGCCACGATTCCTGGATCGATTCCAAACTCCCAAGAATCGATTCTTCTTTGTATTGTTAAAAAAAAAAAAAAAGTACAGTGCACCTGAACGCAACATGCAAGATACCGGCTGAATAAGTGTCCAAATGTTCATGTCATTTGTGTACTGTACTGCCACGGTGCCACCACCTCTTGCACTTAAGAACTCTGGTTAATGTATTCCCCCCAAAATCTATAAATCCTTCTCAAAGTCTACAGATCCCCCCAGCCTATAAATCCATCTTATCTGAAGAACATAAGGGGGAAATTCCCCCCTTGTTTGCAAAATGTATTTAGGCCCTGACTGTAATACTTCATTAGTTGAATTTGAAGTTCAGCATTAATACATTTGCCATTTTTTGTCTTAGATTTACCTTTGTGTGTTATTGCAATATAAAACTACATAATTGAGAATCGATTCTAGATTCTGGAATCGAGAATCGTTGGAATCGAGAATCGATTCTGGAATCGGATCGTGACCCCAGGAATTGGAATCGGATCGGATCGTGGCTTAGCCGGATCGGAGCACCCCTACTTGTTTAGATCTAAAGCAAAATGGATCGAGGAAGGAGAGATCAATTCATCTTATTTGTGTGGCCCGCGGTGGAATTGAAAAAAAAATATATATATATATATATATATATATATATATATATATATATATATGGTATATATATTTTTTTACAGTGCACCTGAACACAACATGCAAGATACCCGCTGAATAAGTGTCCAAATGTTCATGTCATTCTGGCCAATACTCCACTTCTGTTATAACATTTCAGTCTGGAATATGGAATATCTTTCAATAATCTTTATGACTAAAAGGCTAAAAGTAATCTCATGTGTAAGAAATGACTGTTCTACAGTCATTTCTTGTGGCCCTGGGTCCTAGAGTCTAGAGCACACATGAGCAAAATGCAGCCCCAGGGCCGGACTCAAAGAAAAACAAAACGACCCCCAAAAAATCAATAAAAGGCAGAATTATGTTAATAAATCTCATCTGCTACAGCCATTGGCTTTGTATCACTATTATATCGGGAGATTAACAAGAAATTATCAATCACAACGGGAGAGAGGGTTAAAAATAGGGAGACTCCCGCGAAAATCAGGAGTGTTGGCAGGTATAATCTCCAATGTGTGGCCCTTCGCTTACTTGATGTAAGTCAGTATGGCCCTCAGGGAAAAAATGTTGCCCACCCGACATGGTAGGCCCGGGTCACCAGGTCACCATTGGTGTTGACGTCCAGGAAGCAGCTGGCAGAGTTCACTATGTGGGCCGAAGGGGAGTCCTCTGCCTGGCCGGGACCAGCAAACTTCTCACAGAACCTGGAGGAAGACCTGGACATTTGAGTTCCATCAGATTGATTAGAAGGAGCAACCATCCACGGCACTCACTGGTTAAACTGCTCCTTTTCAGGTTAAAGCCACATAGAGGTTACTTTAACATGTAATCATTACTGGAGCATGTCTTTGATTTTAGTCTTACCCCAACCTGGCATGTCAGTGACTTAGTGCTGACACAATGAAGTCAATTAATTGATTTGACTAATTGATTAATCATTAAAGTCATTTTATCAAGTAAAAATACCAACCATTACTGGTTAGAGCATCACAAATGCTAATACAGAGTAGCGCAGGAATGAGTCCTAAGACCTGCCTAAGACCCAAAGTCGATGGGATTTTTGTGTGTGAATGTTGGTTAAATGCCTGAAATAAGGTCTGTCTGTGGTTAACAACAGTTTATGAAACGGCAAACTTTGTGTTCAGCAAGATCATCTTCACAAATCAGGACCACTTTCATGATTTTTGAAGCGTAAATGTGATTTTTTTTTATCACGATTTTCAGAAAAGGCTTAAAAAATCATAAAAGTGGTCCTCATTTGTGAAGATGATCTTGATGAACACAATGTTCAGCGTTTGGAAAGAAAGAAGGGAATGGATCAATGATCACAATCACTTATTTGCCAAATATACAAGTGGCCACTAAAACTTGACTAAATAAAAACAGGATGAGGTTGACTAAATATGATAAAAACTAACAGGGACATTTGTCTGAAGAAGGTCCTTGTTGACCGAAACGTCAAAAATAAATCGACTGGGAGCAAGTCAAGCAGTGTGCGGACTCTATTTCTTTTTATACATTTGTCACAGGAGACACGACTTAAGACTCAATAAAAAAAAATGACGACAAATTTAACACTACAGCACTGCAGCGCAGACACGGCCAATTGTGCCTGTATGGACGTCAGAGCAAGCCGGAGGTAACACGGAGGCTCCAACCTGCGACCCTCATGTTGATAGGCAGGGAATCTACCACTGCACTTCCCAGACGCCAAACCAAAGCACCTTTCTTTTTCTTTCTTTTTTGTCGTTCTTTATACAGGGGGAGTCTCACTGAGAGCAATGCTCTCTTTTTCAGGAGTGCCCTGTTCACATTCACACACACATTCATACCTGAAGCTGACCAGTACAACCACAGTCTGATCTGTTGGCCACTGAGCAGCTCCACTGGAGCAGTTGGGGGAGCCTTGCTCAAGGGCACCTCAGTGGTGGTAATGAGGGAGGGGCAAGCGCTGCCTTTTCACTTTCCCCACCCAGATTTATCCTGCCGGGGAGCGCAGCTCGGCGGAGGGGGCGTGCAGCTCCTTGAAAATGTGACTCTGCGGCGTCAACTCCTTGTTGTGAGGAATGAGGAAATGCCATTTCCTCATTCAACAGTGCTTGTCCCTCATCTAGCAAAGCCTTCTGCAGGCTCACCGGAATGACTTTTGAAATGGAGGGACAATAAAATGTCCTCCCACCGACATGATTGCAAGTTCTTGGTAAACGACACGATAACGTTTTGGACGTGTACCGCAGCCAACGCGCCGAGTTAACGTTCGAGTATGCACAGTCTCGCTGTCGCCGCCATTCGGCGACAGGGCGCCAAGTCGAGGTTGCGCAGAACCATGCCGGTACAAGACAAGACTCTTGCACATAAGTACAAGAGTATCAGAGTCTTGCTCATAATGTGGCAGAGCTTCTTCTCATCTTATGGCCCACCTTTCTCAGCACGGGTAACCAGATCCTCCATCAGTCTTTCGTGCAGCGGATTGGAGGAATTGAGGCAATTGAGGAAGGCTAGTACACATGTGCGGGGCAACTGATCGTCCCTGTTACCACTGGAAGATAAAGATATAATTCAGCTGTGACAGCAGCACTGCAGGGGAGACCTCTAGTGGCAGTATAATGGAGAAGTATTACACATTACAACAAATAGAGAGGCCCAGAAATGAGTCCGGAAATCATCGATGCTAACACTTCCTGGTTCTTCACTGTTTTCGCCTATGGGATTTTTGAATGGGTTTTTGGCGCGATGCTTCTAATAAGGTCTCTGGGCAATGCAAGCTTAATCAAACGCGAACCAGTGTTCAGTAGGATAATCTTCACACATGAGGACCACTTTTATGAGTTTTTAAGCTTTTACGTGCCCGTTAAAAGGGCGGCTAGCTAGCAAACGGCTAAATGAGACTACACTGTTGAGTCGACGGCGATATTATACGTCAATAACGTCATCACTTCAAAGGACGAACACGGAAATTCTCTTTCCCTCACCTGGTTCAGCCCGGGGTAATCAGTGCACAGCAGCGCACACATCAACAACACTCCAGGTTGAGTGGTGACGTGACAGGGAAGCCTATGCGACACTGTGTGTAGTTCTGGATTAGTTTAGCATGAGCTTTTTACTTCTAGGGCTCGCATTTACACTTCAAAACTCATGAAAGTGGTCCTCATGTGTGAAGATTATCCGGCTGAACACTGGTTCGTCTGACCAAGCCAGAAGTACCGCTGCTGGGAATTGAACCCGGGTCTCCGTGGTGGTAGGTGAGTGCTTTTAACTCTACACTACCCAGACGTCCAATACAAACTTTGTGTTTATGGGACCCAGGACCCGCCATTTTGGTTTGGGTTCCCACCCCTCTATAATCTAAAGGGCAAAGCACCATACCCCTGCCTCTGTTCAATCACCTGTTTGAGGGTGGCAGTGAGCCTGTGAGTCTGTCAGCTGGAGCAGCTCATGGTGGAAGGCGGTGGAGACAAAACCTCTCAGCGCGGGCCAGATGTCATGGTGGCCAGATGTTGGTGGTGCTCTGCCCCTGCACCAGCTCCCAGTCTCTACACACAAGCAGCCAGCTGCAAACAAGATCACCAACACTCACTTCAGCAGATACTAACTCAGTTGTTATAAGAAATGTTTGCATACAATAACTAGCCAATGCTGAACAATTCTGTAACTGTTAGATCATTCCTATCACTTACATTTGAGGTTAAATTGATTGTGATCGTGCCACCACACCATTCAGATTTTGAATATGGCTGAACGATTTTGAAGAAATATCTAATTGTGATTATTGATATTGCAATTGCGATATGGTTAGCAATATCAGAGGGAATGATGATTTTTACATCATCATTTTTTTATTTTTATTTTGATTGATAAACATTAAAATTATTATGGCGTGATTTTTACGGGTATCAAACAAAGATGTTTTCTTATGTCTCTAGAATATGATGTTTGTAGGCCAGGACATCTCTGCAGCACGACAATATTTCATTTAAAATGGTATTTTAATACACATTTCTCCTTTGACAAATATTGCGCCTCCTGTGATTTGAAAATTGCAGTTGGCCATATTGTGATTTCGATAAAATTTCAATTAATTGTTCAGCCCTATCCAGGCCCATATGTGTCCTCGAAGATGCTGTCTGATGCCTCTGTGGCAACACTGACTGTCGGCCAGTAGGCTACCTCATACAACGCCACATACAAAAAAAATCTAAAGTATCCCTTTAACACCTCTCTCTCTCTCTCTCTCTCTCTCTCTCTCTCTCTCTCTCTCTCTCTCTCTCTCTCTCTCTCTCTCTCTCTCTCTCTCTCTCTCTCTCTCTCTCTCTCTCTCTCTCTCTCTCGAGCTGATTAACGTGCCTTTATACTGTGGGAGTGAGTTTAACCAACCTACTCGCTACCACTCGGGACTCACGAGGAATCAGCGCTGATTCACTTCGGTTACACCTATAATGGTTTATCAGCTAATGGCTTTTATATCGCTTTTATATGTCCAGGCCCTATTCACAAGCTTCTAGTTTCTGTACTTTAGTAGTCTAGGTCGTGTAGTTTTCATGTGGTAGTCTAGCAGCCCTGCTCCACTACAGCCATCAGGCATTGAAGGAATGATTCCTTTACCAGCATTGAAAGATTGTGTTGTGTCCATTGGCTGCATCCAAGCTATAAAAAAATCACCCAGGTTCAATTCTCGATGGCTGACTCATGGATTCTCCCTCATTCAAGTCAAGTTGAATTGATTGTTTTCTGGTGTATCCATTCAAAAGTCAGTGTGCTCTGTGGAGCATGCACCATTGAAGTCAAAACCATGTGATGCTGGTCATGGAGCTCTAATGTAAACCAGGTATAATATAACCTGTGTATGTACATAGTTACATCATGTAACCTGTGTATGTACATAGTTGCATCATGTAACCTGTGTATGTACATATTTACATCATGTAACCTGTATATGTACATAGTTACATCATGTAACCTGTGTATGTATGTACGTAGCCTATTTACATCATGTAACCTGTGTATGTACATATTTGTGCCTGGGTGTGTCTTACTGGAGGTATCTGGATGTCCTCCAGCTGGCCCAGAGGAGTCTACATCTCTCTCTCACACACACACACACACACACACACACACACACACACACACACACACACACACACACACACACACGAGTCATTAGGAAACAAAAAATAACTTTTTTAACGCTAGCTAACGTTAGCAGTGCAAGTCTTGCCGATATGCTAACTGACCTAAACTCCTTGTTAATGTTTGTTTTATTCACAGGCAGCATTGTGTAACTTCCATAAGAAATGTGCTGAACAAATACAGCTGGTTTATTAACATTATTAACTTAATATAACGTTAGCTAGCAGCGTTAGCCGACTAGTTAACGTTACTTAGCATACAAGCACGAGCAAGCTGTTACGTTAGCTAACGTTAGTTGATGCCCACTGAATGAAAGGTTATGTTTTTTGCTACAGTAATACAGTGGAAATGAATAACTTCACTCCAAAGTTAAAGTACCGTACAAAGTTGTTGACACAGACCTTGTCGTCTGATGATTTCTTGCTGGTGTTGTATATTTCCCATTCTTCTTCTTGTGTGTTTGCGGTAAATTCGTCCCACAGGTTTAACGTTACTGCCCTCCAGTGGTTACACCCGTGAACACCTTGGGCATCTTGCTGTATGTGTATGGATAGGAATTATGCTGTTATAATATCTCAAAAACTATAGCCTACAACACATCGCTTATATTTTTGACTTACCGACAATGAAAGCGATTACATTTCCTGTTGGGTAGTTGACAGCTGGTCAGATTAGACATTCATCTCTGCTGTGCCAATAATGAAGTTTCCTCCAATCCACAGCTGAGGTATAAACACACACACACGCATATACAAAAAGTAACCTATTTTGTAGACATATATCTAGGCCATTTAATAATCTGAGTTATTTCGGTTTTGTAGCCACAGGAATAGTAACCACAACCAGGACTTGGAAGTGCCAATGCTGACTCAGCCAAACTGCCGTGTGCACCACAATTATGACTCAAGTGTTTCTGCTGAAAGTCAGATTGACTCATTGTCATCGCAAGGCTGGCAAATATGAGCCTTCAAATACAAGTTGCATGTAGCAATTGTAGCTTCGCCTCTGGATCCACTTTTGTAGTCAAAATCCATGTGGTCAGAATCAGAAATCACAATTAAAAAAGAAATGAAACTCCAGCCTCGGGTTGAGTATCACTGACTGAAGGCAAATAAAGCTAAGCGCTCCTACTGTATGTCCGTGATCATCAGTCTGGTCGCCAGAATAAAATGTGATCATTGTACATTGAACAAAACTTTAGAAGCATAAAAGCAGAGGAAGGTGCGTTGTCGAGCTTGTTCGACTGGTTAGCGATGCCTCATTCTTGTTGGCGATGCCTCATTCTTCTCGAGCTCCGCACGGCTCTGGCTGTTGTCATCTCCGTATCCAGGTCAAACGCCCAAGCCAAACGCTCTACACGGTTCAACCCCCCTCTGCCTGAACTACACTCGTGAACGAGCCCTATTTATACCTCTCAGACCAAACAGCATCTGTATCATTGTGTCACTTACGTGACATCTTTCATTCATTCACCAAATATATAACAATACAATGACATAAAACTAACGTGTTTTACGGACTCATATATCCATCTTTTATTTTAAAATGCAGTTTATATGAGGATTAATCGGCGATTTGATGTGCTAAAAGTGCGCCCGTGGAATTGTGGGTAATGTTGTGGTCATGTGACAACGTGCATGAGGAAAATCACTAAACGTACGCAGCACATGAGTGAATTTTCTGAAGAGAAAGCAGAAAGGAGAGGGAGAAATAGACAGCAGCAAAGCTTAAAAAAAAGCTCAACTTTATGAGCTAGCAGTAGCAGTTAGCAGCAGCGCTACTACTAGTAGCAGCGAGCAAGAGCACCTGCAGGCCGCTATCCAGTGCCGCCTGCGCATGCGCTGTGCTGTGCGGTGGCCGGTGGAAGAAAACAGACGTGACGTCACAAATGGCTCGCAGCAACACCAAGCGAAAGTACTCGTCTCTGCAGTGCACATGGTCACAGACTCACAGGTGAGTTTCAAAGGGAAATACTGGAACTAGCGTTAGCTTAGCGTTAGCCTGCTAAATCAAAGATGCTAAACATATATAACTGAACTGGCTAAAAGTAAAATCTTAATTTGGAAGCTTGTGTATTTCATTTGAAGGAATGGTTCAAATCATGTTAAAATGTGAGCTGGTTGTTTTACGTTAACCCGTCTGACAGCCTACGAGACTTTACAAACAAAACTATCAAACTAGCGTCAGCTAATGGGGATCCGTTTCAATAACCAGACCCATGGCATTCATTTGTTAACTCACTATTACTTTAAAGGAAATATATTACCGTTATATAATTTTTACATAGAATGATAGCAATCGTATGTGTGTTCAATATTGATTGAAATCCTCACCATCTGTGCCCAGTCAACATCCAACAGCTCACCCAAAGTGATGCATTTTCAAGGCTTTCAAAGTGGCTACATTACCTGTTCACAATAATCATAGCCTACATAACTGTAAGGAAGTTGCATCTTCCACTTATTATGTGCTGGGTTATTTGAATTGGAACACACAGGGATTTTCCCCTTTGGGATTAATAAAAGTACCTACCTGATTGATCAGAATCACAGAGATATTTTATTGGGGCATTACCTAGCTGAGGTAGTAATGCAGCGATCAAGTACTTAGCAATTGAACAACACAGAACAGAACATCGCTTACGGTATTTATATCTTGGCATGTATGACATCACTGATGACATCACAACTGCACTTATGACATCGACCTCATGGACTTGACCTCCATAATCTGTCACTCCGCTGTGAGGTCATCAATGTTGTCACTGCAACTATGAGGTCATCAATGATGTCATAAGTGATGTCATAACTGCAGCTGTGATGTCATAGGTTATGTCACCATTGTATCTCACTATTATCACGTGCTAATGAAACCCTCCATTCTCTCTCACCAGGCACAACAAAGGAGAACCCTCTCAGCCCTGGCTTTGTGCCAACAATCATTTCCTGTCGGTTCACCTGACAAAAGGAAGAGGCTCTACCATGTTACACTAGTTTGAACAGACCCAAGCACTGAAAAGAAAACGCCAGCAGTATGGACAGAGACCGAGAATGCACAAGAGGCTCATTGTCTTCAAATGTGAGTTCTTTGGTGACTCAACAAATGCATTTAAATAAATGTTGTCAAATGGCTACATGCGTGTCTTGTGTGGCCTAAAGGAGAGCTGTAAAGTACAACTTGTAAAAAAAAAATGGGTCAGGTTATGCATTGTGGTTAGTGGTATATTGCTTAATCAACAATTCATAGATTGTTTTAAACATCAAAAGGTTTTATTAGAATACATTACATTTCAGACCATGTTGCTTCTGTACAGTTTACCCAACACTTTAAATATATATTTTTTTTTAGCCCAATACATTTTTAAAAGCCCAATAAAAGCTCCTTATTGGGCTCCTTAAAGAGCTTTTATTGGACTGTTTTCTTTAAGGAAAGTGTGTAATTCTATTTCCTATTTTCTATATTTCTATGTTGGTATTTCTATGTACTTGCTCTATTTTAATGATGTGATTCTCTAGCTAAACTTCCTGACTGATCATAGCGGGACCATTGCCCGTGCTTCCCCCTTTTTCTGCTTGGAGCTTACTACTGCAGCATTAAGAGCTTCCAAAGCATCTGCTATATGTTTCACATATCTTATATGTATTTGTTTCCTATACTACTGTTTTGTGGTGTATTTGGAAAGAAACTATTTGCTGAATTTTTTGGCTTAATTGATTGTGTTTCCGGATGCTACCTGTATATAATTGTCATTTCCGCCTTATGTATCACAACGCTGAAGAAGGCCTGTTGGTTTAAATGTCCGTTGTGTATGGTCTCGATGACGGAATAAAACCTTGAAAGGACATTCATAGCGTGCTGGCGTTCCTTGTTGATTTGACTGTTACTTTTGTGCCGTGCACCTGAAGCTTTTTTATTATTGGTGAATATATATATATATATATATATATATATATATACTGTATATAGGTATATACATAATCAGTGTTGGGGAGTAGCGAACTACATGTAGTTGAACTACATTTTGTAGTAGCTTGCTGGTGGTTCAACAACATTCATATTTGCGTAGTGAGTCAAGTAGTTAAACTACTTTTTGGTCATTTTGGTGTAGTTTAAAATACAGTGTATGAAATCTTCTCCCTTCTCATTCCTGGACTTCTGATGGATGGTGCTCAGTCTCTCTGGCTATGGTCCAGCAAGTGAACTGTGTTGCCCAGAAGCATGCGAGACCTCCAAGAGAAGGAGCATGTGAGACCTCCAAGAGAAGAAGCATGTGAGACCTCCAAGAGAAGGAGGTGATGAAGACATTTCAACAGAAGATCAGGAGATCAGAGTGGAGACCTGCCTGACGGGGTGAATCCTGAAGCTGTCACCCGCTCCATGGCTTAAGATGGAAAGTTTGATGTGCTGAGAAGAAGGCTGACAGATAAATGACCATCAGTCAAGTCTGGATGAAAAGATGCCGCAGTCCCTCGACTCACAGACAGGGAGCAGCATTGCATGCAGGTTTATTGCAGACTCACAGTACTAAAATACAGACCACACAATGAAATGAGACTTTTTGTTGACATGTTTTGATTTGTTTGACCTGCTGTTTCCTTTGCTAATTCATTATAATATTGACTGACTGCAGATTTGCTTCCATAATCTTAATAGTTTATCTTAAACTGCAAAAATCCAATGTTTGTTTGTTAAAATCTTTGTCCCACATTAGATGCTGTCATCAGTGAGTGACATCACTGATGATGTCATAAGCATTGTGACACGCGGCAGGTGAGCTGTGTATGCAAGGTCATGCAGCAGGTGAGGCCGAGCCTAGGAATTTCTAGTATATAATATATATAAATATATATAGCTACGCGCTGCACGTTTATTGCGTGTCCCAAAAAAAATTGCCATTAAAAGGAATTTGCGTTAACGCTAACATTGACAGCCCTAATATATATTTTTAATTCTCATTGGCCCTGCTTGGTGAAATGGTTTGCACATTCTTTTACCACATAGTCTACAAGAGTGCAGCAGATAAGTGATTGTACATTAATGAAGATTCTTTAGGCTATTCCATTTATTTCTATTGTGCAAGTATTGGGATAGACATATTATTTTCATATGGCAGTTTTGGATATACTCGTTCAGTGAAATCCTGTTTTGTAATGACCCTTCTTCATGGAGTTTTCACACCTGGCATCAGTCTGGAATAAGGTTGAGCCAACTTGATGCCCAATCTGAGGTGCTGATCAGAATTCCAGGGCGCCTGACAAGATGAACATGTGAAGACCATGGGACCACAAGAAACCCCTGCTAATCCAGAATATTCAGCCCCCTTAAATCATCATGACCTTTCCCCTTCGTCTTTAAATCCCAGCGACCCCACGACTGTGCCCGACCCTGAGCACACATTCTTAACGTTGAAGAGAATGAGGATCTCAGAGGGGGGTCGTTTTGGGGGTTGAGAGAGGGAGCCGACGTATAGAGGGTGAAAATGGATATCAACCAAAACCATGCAGAACCTGTATTTGGTCTAATTGGTGTGTGTGTGCGTGTGTGTGTGTGTGTGTGTGTGTGTGTGTGTGTGTGTGTGTGTGTGTGTGTGTGTGTGTGTGTGCGTGCACCTTGTGTGTGTGTATGCGCCGCATAGGCGTGTGCGTGTCATGACTCCAAGTTCAAGCACCCAGTGTGGGCTTCCTTCTATCAATAACCCTAAACCCCCAAAAAATGGCTCCTGTGAAAGGCATCCATTGACCCCAGCCGTAACTGAGTGACACCCCATGGCGTGGCGCCAGCACACAAATGTTTCATTTGTTTATAAGCTGACAATCACAGACAGAGAAGCACTCAGACCACTGTTACACACACACACACACACACACACACACACACACACACACACACACACACACACACACACACACACACACACACACACACACACACACATGTGGACACACGCATGTGCACACACAAACATGTATGTGCACACACACACGCACGCACGTGCACGTTCACTCTCTCTCTCACACACACACACACACACACACAATAATGTATTATCAACCTCTCAGAACAACCCTGTCCCAACCACACACATAAACATACATAAACATGTCTTCTTCTTCTTCTTCTTCTTCTTCTTCTTCTTCTTCTTCTTCTTCTTCTTCTTCTTCTTCTTCTTCTTCTTCTTCTTCTTTCTTCTTCTTCTTTCTTCTTCTTCTTCAAATGTACAAAGATGACAGATGTGTATATATATAAACCCCCTTTTCCAAATGGATTTCCCATGCATTTGCAGTTACAGTCATTTTGTAAGTGATTATAGTACAGTATGTATTTATACTGGCCATTAAGGAAATCGTCTTTCAACCGCCGCTCCATCACAGTGTTGATAGTAACATGGGTCTGGATGAAAGACTGAGTAAGGGAAGGTGCTGTACAGAGGGGAGAGAGACATAGAGAGAAAGAGAGAGGGAAGGTACTGTACAGAGGGGAGAGAGACATAGAGCAAGAGAGAGTGAGAGTGACACAACATCAATACGTCTATTTTCCTTTGACTTCATTACAGTGATAGGTTGAGACAACCCAAGAGAACAGTGTTTTTAGTCAACTGAATCATTCTATTGTTTTCTCTTATGATTTCCCCCATATGGGTCAAAGCACTAACCAGCGCCGATAACATATTATAACCCCAAGGAGATTTGCTATGTAAATATGCAGAGAAGTCGCTCAACACTCGGCACTAATCACCGTGGGTCTGAGTGAACACTCCAGTGGCTGCTAGCTTGATGCGCTGATAATAGCCGGCGTGAAAACAGCAGACACACGTTAGCTTATTTGTGTAAGGCTGTGAGGGATTAGCCAGAGCTACATCACATAAACAATCACATTCTGGGCTTGTTTGAACAATGGAAAAGTGATTTGACCTTGTGGAGTGAAACGTGTAGATGGATGCATGGAAGGACAGACAGACAAATAAATTGATAGATGGGTTGATGATGATGATGATGATGATATGGTTGGTAACAGATAGATGATGCATGGGAAGCTGGAAGGAATTAATTTAATAAATAAATGCATGAATGGATGAATGAAAGCAAAGTAATTTTATGGTTAGTGCAGATTATACTTATTACTTCTGCCATATGTAATGCCAAAAATACAATTTGTATTTTCATATGTCTCAGAAATCAGATGTACAAACTAAGACACACACACACACACACACACACACACACGCATGCGTGTGTGTGTGTGTGTGTGTGTGTGTATAAAATTGTATTTTATGTTTCAAGTAGTATTATAGTCAATAGATTAATAGTACGCCTATGAATAAATGACAGAGGTTCACTTCCTTTAGTTTTTTTACTTCTACCGTTGCATGTATTGTGCATTTTATTTTTTCAAAATAAAAGTGCCACGATGCTGCCACTAAGATAACAGTTGTATTTGCCCCATGCCAAAGTATAATGTACGATAAGCAAAGCAGAAAATGAGGATGGGACTTGGCAGCAGGACACACCGTGCAACAAGAAATTCAAGTACAAGTCGATTTGAATTCTGTGGGAAACACTGGATGTTTGCAAAGTGCTTAATAACTTCATCATTTGCTTTGAAGTAAACAAAATTAAAGCGTTACCTGTTTAAAAAGGGCAATCACCACTTGCAACAATATGCTCTATTTTGAATACAATCTGTCTTTTTAAAAAATACATAAACGAGTGATTTTAAAACTTTCGCAAAGACTTAATGATTTCACAAATAGCCTAATTCAAAAAGAGGGTTATATTAAATTTGACCATCTTAACTATTTTACTTGATGATTGGCCAGTATCTCAATATAGCCAATCATGTGGTATTCTGCTTTAAAGGCTCTTAGGGTGAAAGGGCGTTGGCAGTATAAGCTATATTGTAATAAATAACTTCTGATACCAATTTATCCAGAATAATTAAGGGGATCCATTTTAACCTCATGCAAACTACCTTTGGGTCAAGACAGGGCTTTGAAAAACATACGTCTAATCTTTGATGCCATATCAATAGTTTCTACCTCTAGTTGTGTGTTCCACAGGAAACAGACGTCTGCGCGGACATCTGCTTTCAATTCCTGCAGGTTTACTTTGTCCATTCTGGCAACCCCAGCTCCGGTCCACCGTGGTGTGTTTTCAGCTCCGGTCCACCGTGGTGTGTTTTCAGCTCCGGTCCACCGTGGTGTGTTTTCATACGACATATTTTCTTATTTGATAGTGTTTTAAGAAGCCGTCCATTCAATATTTTAAAGAGGATATCTGTCGAGAGCTGACTTTTCAGATTGTGATGAATGAGGGCATAAACGGCCACTTTGGCTGGACATACATATAGAGCGTTACAGTACATGTGGAGTGAAAATCACATGGAGGATGATGATGATGATGATTGACTGATTTTAAAATCGGTTCTGTATCAACGGGTGCAACAGATTTGAATTCATGCCCTGAGATTCACCAAACTAAATGAATACCAATAGATGAACAAATTCTCATAATTGCTGCTGCTCTTGTGTGTGTGTGTGTGTGTGTGTGTGTGTGTGTGTGTGTGTGTGTGTGTGTGTGTGTGTGTGTGTGCGCGCATGCGCATCAATCACAGAACAAGTTGATTAAAATCACTTTGGTTGAAATACTATCCTCCAGCTAATTCAGGTCATGTCTGTCATGCTGAACTCGTGGGTTTGGAACAGCAAAATGGCCCAAGCTATCGTCTTTGCTAGCTTTGAATGACACTGTTATGTGTTTTATTGAGCGTGTGTTAAGAGGTTTCAAGAGATGTGAAAACTATATTTTATCAAGCGAGAAATACTTTTGAAATTCATTGAAAATACCACTCAAATTTACGGAGTTGTCCAAGGATACTGAAATATTTTACTCAAGTAGGAGCACTACTGTATATCTATCTCAGTAGAAATGACACAAAACTACACACGCGCACGCGCACACACACACACACACACACACACACACACACACACACACACACATGCACGCATGCACACACACACAAATGAGCAGCTTAAGAAAAGAGTCACATGTCTTTTCAGTTTCAATTTGGACTGATGGAATTCACACCATTGTTTACTCAATGATTTCACTGGTAAATGAGCTGCAGAATCTGTCAGCACGAGTGCTCTGTAGGAGGCCATTAAATGAGTGACCTGCCCCTTTATTTGTTTATTCTAGTATAGAATGACTGAGTGACTTAAAGGGTATGTTATTATAAAAGTGTTGTTTTACACGGAGCGGATAAGATCTATTTTTAGAGTCACATATTCTACAGTCTGATCTATGGGCTTATGCGGTTTGCTTTGGGTAAATGTAGGACTTCAGGCTCTTTCTAGCTCTTTTTGGTATCTTTCTCTGTCTTTCACTCACATGATAGTTACAGACATGTAATAATCTGAACCTTTCTATATTGCACATTAGATCAATAGAGAAAGTATTTGTCTCGTTAGAGGGACATTCAGACAATTATAACTAATCAATTGCGTAAAAGGAAACTGCACCCTCAGGTACTCTTACACTGATATCATAATATAGGTTACAGTCTATCATTATTCTGTGATGTTCAATGCAAGGTCCATTACCAATAGTTGTTTTTTGAAGTGTTATTTTTGTTTGTTTGTTTGTTTGTTTGTTTGTGTGTTTGTTTTTTCCTGGGGCAAACTTTCCTCGTTGTGATGTAAGCACTCAAAAATTTTTTGCAAGGAGATACACTATGTACCATATTAATAAAAAAATAAAAAATTTAGACACAGCCAACATTTAATCAATTATAATTAATAACTAATTAATAACTCATTCTCATTACGTTTTCCAACTGCTCTTTGATGGCATCTTTACATTTACATAGACAACTATGCAGTCTTATTTTTATGTTCTTACCGTAATATGATTCTTACAGTTTGTCTTTTTAAAATACTTGAGCCTACACCAAAATCCACAACATCTTCCAACTCACCGAGCACTCCTAAATCAAAGCAGCAAACTAACAAGTCAACTGGCTTTCCTTTCCTGTTGATATAACAAATCAATTAGCTCTCATTTCCTGTACATCTGAAGAATCAATTAGCTCTGGTTTCCTGTTTGTTTCCTGCAGGATCAACATTCCCTGGCGGAGCAGCAGCCTTGTTTGTGGCAGCCCACATACACACATCAAACAGCTTCTAAAAGCTGCCTTATCACAGCACGTTAACCTCACATAAACACACCATCAACCCTGGGTCAAGGCAGGACATGGTGTGTTTGTGTGTTTGTCTATGTGTACGTGTGTGTGTGTGTGTGTGTGTGAGGTCTGGTACAGTAGGTAGGTACGGGATCGGGTGTCTGGGTCGTGTAGAGGTAAAAGTACTCACCTAGCACCTTTATGTGGTTACCTTTTCAGGTGTTTCAGGTGACTCAGCTTCTTCTTCTTCTGCTCCTCCTTCAACCATGTGCCATCCACACATAGTACGCCCCCCTGAGGCTGTAATGGAACTTCAGCCTGCGGATCACATTTGGTGAAACTATCAAGCGTTTATCAATGGCTAAATCACTTTGCTAATTTGGATGTGAAACAACAGTGGGTACTAATTTCTACTAATAAGTACTAAATATGAATTCATATTTGACTAAGCACCTATAAATAATGCTTCATACTTTTCCAGTGTCTAAGTCCAAAATGTGTCAAGACCTGACAATGATCAAATTAATTTCCCAGACCTGAGTAGAAAGTGAATTCCTGTTGATTTTTATGTGTCACAAAGTACATCAAAATCAGATTTTAATCTAGATAAATATTTTATTGTTTTCAACTTTATAGCAAAAAAATATTACAATCACCTCATGCCACATAAGTGAAATGCGAATGACAGAAGACCTGAAAGAATTACGCTGTGTGTGGAATAGCAGTATGTATTTGAAACTGACTTAATCATTACTGTCATTTGGAAATGTACTTGAAAACACATTTGAAACCATAGATACATATTTGGACATCACAGTGACTGCAAAATAAACACTGGGAGTGATTTATGTGACCTACAACTATAGTTAAATAAATTAAACAAATAATCTCTATGTGAAAAAAAAAAAAAAAAATCTTTCAGGAAACACATACAGCAAAACCACTGATAACACTGATACATAAACAATACAATCATCTCTCCCTTCCAAACATTTCACCTCAGAGAGACACGTGACACGGGCTATGGTGGTTAGTTCCTGATTTCTTTTTCAAAAAAATATACTGCATATCTATTTATATATATATATATAAACAACAACAACAACAACAACAACAACAACAACAACAACAACAAATCTTTTGATAATTTTCTTTTTTTAGATTTCTAAAATACATCTATAATATGTAGAAACAGTATGTACAATTTCCCCCCACAGTATTACGCAACGCTAAACAAATTCTTCTGAAAAGGGAAGAATAAATTAAGGTTGGAAGAGAAAACCTCTGTTTGCGAGGGCAGGGGATTAAGAGCTGATAGAGTCTGTCATAAACGCATACACACACACCTACACACGCACACATACACACACACCTACACACACGCACGCACGCACACACACGCACACCAACACGCACACACAAATGACATACAGTAACGATGCAGTTGTGAGTATTGACGGTATTTTAACATTCCTTGACGGTTCCTTAATGTTTGAACTAAACTAATGTCTATTTACTCTACAGTCGGTTCAGCGAGATGGCACCTTCTCAGAGACATTGGATGTTGAATGATGGACCGTCGGTCACAACATCAGAGCGTGTAACGGTCCATAATGTCCAATAAAAACTCCTCCGCTTGCCTTTGCCGTGTTTCTCACGCTGTACGCTCGCTCCGGGTTTCGCGCGAGCGTCTGATCGAAACCGCATGAAACCTCGTGCTCGGCGTTCCAACAAAGCCGCACGTTATTATAAAACTCCATGTTCATTGGGACCTCATGTTCTATTGACGCCATTTAACCCCGATGACACCAGCAATCCGTGGAGTTTCGACTGTAGAGTGGCACTTCTGGTTAGACTCAAATTCCATGTTCTTAACCTCACGAGACATTTTTATGTTAATGCATGTTGTATTGTGAATGGACAATGTGACCTAGGATTCCATAAAACCAGCTCCAGCTGCAGCAGAGCACGCAAGAGTCTTTCAACAACTCCGGGTGCCCATTACTCTCCGCTAAGATCTCTTCTAGATCTCGTGATCCCGTGATCAGACCCAATTATGACACCTCGTTAATTTGTAGAACAAGTCCTCTACCATCGGGCGAGAACCTAGAGCAGCACGGTCCACGTCTTTCGGAGGAGTGTCAACAACGTGCAGAGAAACGTCAGTGAGGAAGATGACGAGGAGGAGGAGGAGGTCGATGACGAAGGTGTGTGGTGGTAGTTGTAGTGGCTGTGGACTCGGTCGGGCGGCTGCACTGTGATGTAACCGTTGATGATGCGTACCAGCGGGGGAGGCGGAGACTGGACCATAGTGCTGAGGGGGGGAGGAGAAAGGAGAGAGGGGAGGTTATTCAGACATCGATTTCCAGTCATTTCACAGTCTCTCCAGGAGTGTGTGTGTGTGTGTGTGTGTGTGTGTGTGTGTGTGTGTGTGTGTGTGTGTGATTGTTGCGATCAAAAATGCTTGATTTTGCAGCGGCTTTACTCAACAAATTGCAACACAATTTTTTTTCTGTAAAATTGAAAAAAGTTGTGATTCTTTTAACCACTCCCCCCCCTCTTATTTATGTCGATGCTCCCCCCCTAACTACTAACTAATGGCAACCTTTTAAAAAAGGAATGCAATTTGCGATTTCTTTCTTTCTGTAAAATGTGCGGGAACTGGCAAAAATGGCAAGTTGCGTTTTTGCAGAGAAATCGTGGGAATCTTGACAAACTGCTAGCTCCTGCAAATATTGCGGAGAGCGGTTGAATTTGCATTAATTACTGCGATCGCACAAATCACGATTTCCTGGGGGGGACTGTTTTCCGTTATAACACACGCTGCTGCTTGAGGTTTGAGCTCTGTGATTGGTCGCAACGCATTTTGAGTGCAAACCGTTTGCTTATGAAGGGAGTGACCATAGCAATAGTCACAAATCTGACCCAGACGCTTGAGTGAAGGCAGACCGCCCGGCCCGGGACGAGGGGAAGATACCGTCTTATTTCCAGACTGATTTCCTATTTTTAACGTGTTGCATGTGTTCTATCTCTGCCCTGCTAGGCCACTGCATTGTTCATATGAAAGGAAAATCATAGTCATAGTCTGCAGAAGTCTCCCTAGTCTCCCTTACAGTACGTTCCTATATTGTCCACAATGACCAGAGAAAAGATGGCAGGGACTACAGAAGGAAAACAATGGAAATAACAACGATGCCCGCGGGCTACAGAGGAGACTTCCAAGACAAAGGAAACCACTGCTAACATCGCATCGGCCAATTAAAAGAGATTTCACTGATACGTGGGTGACGGGAGTGCAACTCATTGGTCAGCTAAGCCAAACTCTCCATCTGTCTGCTCGCTCCCCTCCCCTCCCCTCCCCTCCCTCCGGGTTCACTTTCATACTCTCTATTTCGGTCTCTGTCTCTCTTTTCTCAATAAGACTATTAAAGGCAATTAAATGATTTCTGTTGCTCCGTTTGATGTCGGGCCCTGCGGCGCTCGTGCGGTTCTGACTGGGACC
This sequence comes from Poromitra crassiceps, assembly GCF_964638095.1. Classification (NCBI taxonomy): domain Eukaryota; kingdom Metazoa; phylum Chordata; class Actinopteri; order Beryciformes; family Melamphaidae; genus Poromitra; species Poromitra crassiceps. The sequence goes on from NC_139639.1 coordinate 12,910,540, forward strand.
CGGCCAGGCAAAACAAACACACACGTTCCTGAAGTCTGGTCCGGCTGCCAACAGCGGGCAGAGCCACTTCACCCAGGATTACAACGCTAACTCCAGTTTGGAAGACAATTGATAGCATGTTGGCATTTCTCTTTTTCTGGTTTCATTTTATTTCTTGATTGGGATTTCTTTCCCCTTGACAGACTCGGTCAATGTAAAAAAAAAAAAATCTATGTAAAGAAAAGGAAAATAATACAAAGGGAGAATATTAAATATTGTCCCACATCCAATCTCCATCACCAAGTCTCCCTTTCGCCCCTCATCCCCTTCCTTCTCCCCACTCTGACCAAGATTTAAAAAATACATACAGTTATGAACACTGACATTGATCTGTCCACAGACAGATGGAGAAGAAAAAGAGAAAAGAAATGGGCTGAATATTAGAGAGACTTGTCACAGACAGCATTTATTGTTCAAATGAGTAACTGTGGGATATTAAAAAGTGATGATTTAAAGCCACTAAATGTGATATTCAGCACGACTAGAAGCCAGCAATCCACTACTAGGCTATACTGTGTATCTGGCGAGACAGGCGAGTTATATTGTTGTGAGCAGTGAAGGAAGCCACACCCCTATCTGGAGGAAACCCCAGGGGAGCACAGGGAGAACATGCAAACTTGACGAGCCCACCTGGGCTTAGCAGTCCGCTCTGTCATGTATTTTACCCGACAAATCTGATGCTACAAACAGAATATAATGTCTGACTCACTTCGCCCAGCCCCCAGAGCAGAGAACCTGGCTGGCAATACAGTAGCCTGTATTGGGAAAAGTGCGTTTAGACAAGAAGATATAATTATTGAGAAAATATGCATATATTATGAATTCATTCACAAAGTAAAAATATGCAAATAATTTTGCACTGTGACCGTTTGGATCTTATATTTTAGCCTGTAACACTCTCTCTCTCTCTCCATGGTCTTTTCTTTTGATCTGTGTTGTGTATGAAATGTGCTATGGACACAGACAGGGTCTAAAGGGTTTGGAGAGCAAAGCGTTGGTCAAGGCGAGGTGTAGCCAGCCATGTTTTAAAAGCCACATAAAATATATATTCTTTCCTTTTGTGAAAAGAAAACCTTTGCTGTCTCCGACTCACTGCTGGATACAAGAACCATCTATTCAAGTATGCAACAGGAACACTATAGATCCCAATGAACTTACCACAAGTTTGACACTATTCACCTTATTCCTGGACTTACGTTTCCCATGATTCTCAGCGGTTGCCGGTTGTCGACTTCCTGTTTAAAAAAAATTCACTAGCAAGTAAGTGCGCGCCGCTGTCAAAGAGTGGGAACATTTGGCTTATGATCCAAAATGGCTAAAAATAGTAACGTTGTGTGGTTGCATAGCGGCGATATTTTACAAAAACGAGGTGAATGTCAATTCACTCGTACTGTATGGGCTTATTTTAGCCGAAATTGCTAAAAAATAGTATGTGGTTGCATAGCGGCAGCTTTTGTTTTGAAGGCTAAACGTCCAAACCGGAACTCTTATTATTTGGTCATTGAACGTAGCTTTTTTTTATTTTATATACGGTATATATTTTTTTTCCCAGATTTTTTTATCCCCCATTAGTGCTAATTTATATTTATCCTGGTTGCTGCTCCACCCTCTGCCGATCTGGGGAGAGCCGAAAACTGGCTCCATGCTTCCTCCGAGACATGGGCAGTTAGCCAGCCGCTTCTTTTCACCTGACAGGGGAAGCTTCACCGGTAGGACATAGCACGTGGGAGGTTCACGCTATTCCAACGAGTTCCCCTCCCTCTGAACAGGCGCCCCGAACGATCAGAGGAGGCACCACATCAGCAACCAGGATATTGCATGTTTTGGTGAAGGGGGTTCCTATATGAAGGAAACCCCCGGGAGGCACGGGGAGAACATGCAAACTCCACACAGAAAGGCCCTTTTGACGACCCCACCAGGGCAGTGGGCACTCGAGGACATGCGGACGGGCACGCATTCCTTCAGCGCTCACAGCGTCCCAGGTGGGAATCGAACCCAGGACCTTCGAGCTGTGAGGCGACAGCGCTTACCACTGCACCACCGTACCCTGAACGTAGCTTTAGCGGTCTCTCTCTTTCAACATTCAAGATATCTCCGTTGTACAATTATGCACGTGTGAAATTATTGTGCTGGGGGGCTCCATTACAAGACATAGGTAGGTACAAAGTCACAACAATTATTATGATTATTTTCAGTCGCATTTGCTATGAACGGTGCTGGGTGGAAACAGGCAACCGGCAGCTGGAAACAGGGAGGGAGGGTGTCATGGAAGTGCCCACGGTCTCATCAGGAAACTTGGGAATAGCTTCCCATTAAATTAGGAACAGTAATAGTTCAGAAGCTGTTCTTCAGTATACAAAAGTGCCAAAGTGTTTCCCTGTAGAACAAGTGCTTTGTGGAGAGAAACTCAACTGAATGGATCAGATGATGATCTCATAACTGTGATGAAAAAGACAAACACATCTGCACCTTTCATTCAGTGTCCAAACATTTCACATCACGATTTCCACATCAACCTCAAAGTGAAGTGTTTTCATCACTGGCATTAAGCTCGCACTTCATATTTACTTTACTTTGATTGGCGCTGGCGAGCTACAATGCCTGCAGCTCTTGGCTTTAGTTCATAGATGGATGTTAAAGCTGACCATTATTTCAGGAAACGTGAAGAACAGATATTTGAGGCATCCTTTTAGCTTTATTTCTGTCAATAATAAGACCGTTTCAGAAAAGTCTTTTTTGAAGCAGGTTTATTTGGGTAGAGCTGTACTACACAAAGCTGCCAGCAGGTTTATTTGGGTAGAGCTGTACTACACAAAGCTGCCAGCAGGTTTATTTGGGTAGAGCTGTACTACACAAAGCTGCCAGCAGGTTTATTTGGGTAGAGCTGTACTACACAAAGCTGCCAGCAGGTTTATTTGGGTAGAGCTGTACTACACAAAGCTGCCAACAGGTTTATTTGGGTAGAGCTGTACTACACAAAGCTGCCAACAGGTTTATTTGGGTAGAGCTGTACTACACAAAGCTGCCAACAGGTTTATTTGGGTAGAGCTGTACTACACAAAGCTGCCAGCAGGTTTATTTGGGTAGAGCTGTACTACACAAAGCTGCCAGCAGGTTTATTTGGGTAGAGCTGTACTACACAAAGCTGCCAGCAGGTTTATTTGGGTAGAGCTGTACTACACAAAGCTGCCAACAGGTTTATTTGGGTAGAGCTGTACTACACAAAGCTGCCAGCAGGTTTATTTGGGTAGAGCTGTACTACACAAAGCTGCCAGCAGGTTTATTTGGGTAGAGCTGTACTACACAAAGCTGCCAGCAGGTTTATTTGGGTAGAGCTGTACTACACAAAGCTGCCAGCAGGTTTATTTGGGTAGAGCTGTACTACACAAAGCTGCCAGCAGGTTTATTTGGGTAGAGCTGTACTACACAAAGCTGCCAGCAGGTTTATTTGGGTAGAGCTGTACTACACAAAGCTGCCAACAGGTTTATTTGGGTAGAGCTGTACTACACAAAGCTGCCAGCAGGTTTATTTGGGTAGAGCTGTACTACACAAAGCTGCCAGCAGGTTTATTTGGGTAGAGCTGTACTACACAAAGCTGCCAGCAGGTTTATTTGGGTAGAGCTGTACTACACAAAGCTGCCAGCAGGTTTATTTGGGTAGAGCTGTACTACACAAAGCTGCCAACAGGTTTATTTGGGTAGAGCTGTACTACACAAAGCTGCCAGCAGGTTTATTTGGGTAGAGCTGTACTACACAAAGCTGCCAACAGGTTTATTTGGGTAGAGCTGTACTACACAAAGCTGCCAGCAGGTTTATTTGGGTAGAGCTGTACTACACAAAGCTGCCAACAGGTTTATTTGGGTAGAGCTGTACTACACAAAGCTGCCAACAGGTTTATTTGGGTAGAGCTGTACTACACAAAGCTGCCAGCAGGTTTATTTGGGTAGAGCTGTACTACACAAAGCTGCCAGCAGGTTTATTTGGGTAGAGCTGTACTACACAAAGCTGCCAGCAGGTTTATTTGGGTAGAGCTGTACTACACAAAGCTGCCAACAGGTTTATTTGGGTAGAGCTGTACTACACAAAGCTGCCAGCAGGTTTATTTGGGTAGAGCTGTACTACACAAAGCTGCCAGCAGGTTTATTTGGGTAGAGCTGTACTACACAAAGCTGCCAGCAGGTTTATTTGGGTAGAGCTGTACTACACAAAGCTGCCAGCAGGTTTATTTGGGTAGAGCTGTACTACACAAAGCTGCCAGCAGGTTTATTTGGGTAGAGCTGTACTACACAAAGCTGCCAGCAGGTTTATTTGGGTAGAGCTGTACTACACAAAGCTGCCAACAGGTTTATTTGGGTAGAGCTGTACTACACAAAGCTGCCAGCAGGTTTATTTGGGTAGAGCTGTACTACACAAAGCTGCCAACAGGTTTATTTGGGTAGAGCTGTACTACACAAAGCTGCCAGCAGGTTTATTTGGGTAGAGCTGTACTACACAAAGCTGCCAGCAGGTTTATTTGGGTAGAGCTGTACTACACAAAGCTGCCAGCAGGTTTATTTGGGTAGAGCTGTACTACACAAAGCTGCCAACAGGTTTATTTGGGTAGAGCTGTACTACACAAAGCTGCCAGCAGGTTTATTTGGGTAGAGCTGTACTACACAAAGCTGCCAGCAGGTTTATTTGGGTAGAGCTGTACTACACAAAGCTGCCAGCAGGTTTATTTGGGTAGAGCTGTACTACACAAAGCTGCCAGCAGGTTTATTTGGGTAGAGCTGTACTACACAAAGCTGCCAGCAGGTTTATTTGGGTAGAGCTGTACTACACAAAGCTGCCAGCAGGTTTATTTGGGTAGAGCTGTACTACACAAAGCTGCCAGCAGGTTTATTTGGGTAGAGCTGTACTACACAAAGCTGCCAGTGAGGGCCTGGGAAGGCAGAAGGAAATCAGGTGCGTCGTGTGTGTGTGTGTGGCCATGCATCAAAGACAGCAGAGAATTACAGCAGTGTAGTCTCTCTCTCTCTCTCTCTCTCTCTCTCTCATACACACACGCACACCCCCCTTAACTCTTTCTCTCTCTCTCTCATACCTGCAGAATCACACACACACACACACACACGCACACGCACACGCACACACACACACCTTCTCTCTCTCTCATACCTGCAGAATTACACACACACACACACACACACACACACACACACACACACACACACACACACACACCTTCTCTCTCATGCTCTCATACCTGCAGAATCACTCACACACACACACACACACACACACACACACACCTTCTCTCTCATGCTCTCATACCTGCAGAATCACACACACTGACACACACACACACACACACACCCTCACTCTCTCTTTGGATCTGTGTTTTCTCCCACGCTCTCTCTCTCCTCTCTGTCACTTTGCTGTGGAAAGAAGTAGGCCTGGGAGGAGACCTCCCCCTACAGTGAACTCCTTCAACATGTTGAATATTACTGTAATATTAAAGTCATAGCTTGTCAGACATTAAAATATACAAACGAAGACGTGCACCAGGCACGCTTTGGAGCATATGTACACACACACACACACACACACACACACACACACACACACACACACACACACACACACACACACATGGGGGGAAAAGAAAATAAAACACATTTGCAGACATAATGTATACAAACATGCTTACAAGCCCCATCTGTTCCTGTGGAAACAGGCTGTATGCTTGGATTTCTCAAACATTGAACCCTTTTTAACCCTGATTGTGTGTGTGTGTGTGTGTGTGTGTGTGTGTGTGTGTGTGTGATAATCTAGTGGATCCCAGAGCCGTATATATAGAAGACTTGCGACATCTCCATTCACTCCAATGGACCAGTTTTTTACTCTCAAGAGTTCCAGGAAGTAAGGTCCTGGTCTCCTGGATTAAGCAGCACTGTCGAGTTGCAGCAAAATAGACAGTTTGTGTTGTACTCTGAAAGGGTTTTTCATCCCTTGAATCAAATTGTACATTATCAGCTTTATTTTAACATGCAAAAGTAGCGCGAGACCCATTCCTGGCTGTTCATTGGCTAATGAGTCTCGCATTTTGGTCCTCCACTGACGCCACTCTCTCTCTAGACCAGAGGTTCTCAAATGTTTTTCAGCCAAGGACCCCTTACAAGATAGAAAATATACCGGGGACCCCCTCATTCTGATTTGTGATTTTGGGCTAAGCTTAATTGTTTCCACGGTAACGTGCTTGACTTTTAATTTGATAGGTTTGTTATTAGAATGTAATCCATGAACCATTTTAGATTTAAAGCATAAACTTTTTTCATTGAACTATGAAGATTTTGCAAAAAAAAAATATATATATTTTTTTTTTACATTACATTTACATTACGTCATTTAGCAGACGCTTTTGTTTTGTCCAAGGCGACTTACAATATCACAATTTGTCAACAGTACAGAAAGCCACTATGCAACACAATCAATGACAGACAAGATATTTTGATAGACTAGCACCATGTAGGAAGTAGTTTGAGAAGGAATAAGTAACATGTAGCATTAAAAAAAAAAAAAAAAAAAAAAAAAATTAAATAACTGAAAACTTTTCGCGGACCCCCTGGCAAAGTAACACGGACCCCCATTTGAGAACCACTGATCTAGAGGACTGGAGCCATAAAACCATCCTACTCAGAATATTAAAATAGAGAGAGATTGAAGAAATGTGTTTAGGTGAGAGCAACAATACTGCTGACCTAGTCACTTTTACTGCGAAGCCTGAAAAATAAATATAAATCCCTCGTTAAATCCCTCACATTTTGAGTAATGCTTTACAGCTTCACTATTATGTCATCTTAACATCAAAATGAGTATTTTGATACAATGTTTGCTGCTTCGTTTGTTTTTTGTTTTTATGTTTTTTTTCCCCCGATTTTTTATCCCATTTTATCCCCCGTTTAGTGCTCATTTGATTACTCAATCCTGGTTGCTACTCCATCCTCTGCCGATCTGGGGAGAGCCGAGACTGGCTCCATGCATCCTCCGAGACATGGGCAGTCAAGTCAGCCGCTTCTTTTCACCTGCCCGAGGGAGCTTCACCGGTAGGACATAGCACGTGGGAGGTTCACGCTATTCCAACCAGTTCCCTTCCCTCTGAACAGGCGCCCTTAACGATCAGAGGAGGAACCATATAAGCAACCAGGATGTTGCATGTTTTTGTGAAGGGGGTTCCTATATGAAGGAGACCCCCGGGAGGCACGGGGAGAACATGCAAACTCCACACAGAAAGGCCATTTTTGCCGACCCCACCCGGGCGGTGGGCACTCGAGGACATGCGGACGGGCACGCATTCCTTCAGTGTTCACATCGGTCCAGGTGGGAATCGAACCCACGACCTTCGAGCTGTGAGGCGATAGTGCTTACCACTGCACCACCGTACCTCCCTTCTGCTTCGTTTGTTGAAACACCTTTTTCTCTTCCAACGTGCATCAGTCAGGCTATTTACTTGTTTAAATGACATTAGTTTGACATTTTTATCCGGAAGTTTCCATTTTGTTTTAGCTGACCTGACACTACTGCACCTAGGGCAGCCGTGAGAGAAGGGAAAAGGGAGGGGGAAGAGACAGCCTGCAGCCGTGGAGAAACGTGGGTTGAGAGTGTGATATAAAAGTTTAAAAGGCTGCTGCTGTTGCCCCCTGCTGCTTTCCTGGGTAACAAAAACACGTGTACTAGTGGGACTTCTGATGTAAAAAAGGTATAATGTTCTTCCTCCCGTGTTTTATTCCAACACGAAACACGCAGGAGGCTTCATCATGTATTGACAAGAAGATCATCCAGATCAGACTAGTCTACACACATTTATTGCAGTTACACTTTCCATAGGCTGCCAGTCTGTGTCAGTTACACTTTCCATAGGCTGCCAGTCTGTGTCAGTTACACTTTCCATAGGCTGCCAGTCTGTGTCAGTTACACTTTCCATAGGCTGCCAGTCTGTGTCAGTTACACTTTCCATAGGCTGCCAGTCTGTGTCAGTTACACTTTCTATAGGCTGCCAGTCTGTGTCAGTTACACTTTCCATAGGCTGCCAGTCTGTGTCAGTTACACTTTCCATAGGCTGCCAGTCTGTGTCAGTTACACTTTCCATAGGCTGCCAGTCTGTGTCAGTTACACTTTCCATAGGCTGCCAGTCTGTGTCAGTTACACTTTCCATAGGCTGCCAGTCTGTGTCAGTTACACTTTCCATAGGCTGCCAGTCTGTGTCAGTTACACTTTCCATAGGCTGCCAGTCTGTGTCAGTTACACTTTCCATAGGCTGCCAGTCTGTGTCAGTTACACTTTCCATAGGCTGCCAGTCTGTGTCAGTTACACTTTCCATAGGCTGCCAGTCTGTGTCAGTTACACTTTCCATAGGCTGCCAGTCTGTGTCAGTTACACTTTCCATAGGCTGCCAGTCTGTGTCAGTTACACTTTCCATAGACTGCCAGTCTGTGTCAGTTACACTTTCCATAGGCTGCCAGTCTGTGTCAGTTACACTTTCCATAGACTGCCAGTCTGTGTCAGTTACACTTTCCATAGGCTGCCAGTCTGTGTCAGTTACACTTTCCATAGGCTGCCAGTCTGTGTCAGTTACACTTTCCATAGGCTGCCAGTCTGTGTCAGTTACACTTTCCATAGGCTGCCAGTCTGTGTCAGTTACACTTTCCATAGGCTGCCAGTCTGTGTCAGTTACACTTTCCATAGGCTGCCAGTCTGTGTCAGTTACACTTTCTATAGGCTGCCAGTCTGTGTCAGTTACACTTTCCATAGGCTGCCAGTCTGTGTCAGTTACACTTTCCATAGGCTGCCAGTCTGTGTCAGTTACACTTTCCATTAGGGATGCACCGATATGAAAATTTTGGCCGATGCCGATAACCGATATTAACATTGCTGTTATGGCCGATAACCGATATTTACCGATGTCGATATGATCTGTATAAAACCACATTTTTATGATCATCACATTTTGTACATACTGAAAAACACATGTTAACACTGAATTTGAGAAAAGTTATGCATTTCTTTATTTGCAAAGCCTTTGGAAAAGCCCATAAATCATAGATTTACTGCATTATTTCATATCAATGTGAAGAATTTGGCTGATAATGATAACCGATATTAACATTGCAACATCTGACCGATACCGATATGACCGATATGTTAAAAAATCGGCCGATACTGGCCGATACCGATATGATTGCCGATATATCGTGCATCCCTACTTTCCATAGGCTGCCAGTCTGTGGCCGCAAAAAACATCCACAACCCCCACCCCCCGCCTCATATCTAATACTTTTTTGGAATGCCTTTGGCTGTAGGTGTACCAAATGATACGCTTTTCTCACAGAATGCACAATTGTTATGCTTAACTGCCCCACTAAAAGAGAGCAGTTTCAGCACAGCAGGTTTCAGCACAGCAGACCACATCACCTTGAGAGCAGGTGCCTGAAAGGTGAGCTTGCTTTGCCAGCCGGTTAGTCCCTGCCCGGAGCTACTGGGAGGCCCAAACCCAAACCGGATGCTCACAGGATTTCCCAGCTGCTGTTCTCACATCCAAGACACTCATAGCAGCTGGCTGCAGCCAGCTGGGTCCTACAGCCCGTTTGGGCCCTACAGCATGTGTGTTGCTGTGTGCAGGCTGCAGCCAGCTGGGTCCTACAGCCTGTGTGTTGCAGGCTGCAGCCAGCTGGGTCCTACAGCCTGTGTGTTGCTGTGTGCAGGCTGCAGCCAGCTGGGTCCTACAGCATGTGTGTTGCTGTGTGCAGGCTGCAGCCAGCTGGGTCCTACAGCCTCTGTGTTGCTGTGTGCAGGCTGCAGCCAGCTGGGTCCTACAGCCTGTGTGTGCTGCTGTGTGCAGGCTGCAGCCAGCTGGGTCCTACAGCCTGTGTGTGTTGCAGGCTGCAGCCAGCTGGGCCCTAAAGCCTGTGTGTGTTGCAGGCTGCAGCCAGCTGGGTCCTACAGCCTGTGTGTTGCTGTGTGTGTTGCAGGCTGCAGCCAGCTGGGCCCTAAAGCCTGTGTGTGTTGCAGGCTGCAGCCAGCTGGGTCCTACAGCCTGTGTGTTGCTGTGTGTGTTGCAGGCTGCAGCCAGCTGGGCCCTAAAGCCTGTGTGTTGCAGGCTGCAGCCAGCTGGGTCCTACAGCCTGTGTGTTGCTGTGTGTGTTGCAGGCTGCAGCCAGCTGGGCCCTACAGCCTGTGTGTTGCAGGCTGCAGCCAGCTGGGCCCTAAAGCCTGTGTGTTGCAGGCTGCAGCCAGCTGGGCCCTAAAGCCTGTGTGTTGCAGGCTGCAGCCAGCTGGGTCCTACAGCCTGTGTGTGTTGCAGGCTGCAGCCAGCTGGGTCCTACAGCCTGTGTGTGTTGCAGGCTGCAGCCAGCTGGGCCCTAAAGCCTGTGTGTTGCAGGCTGCAGCCAGCTGGGCCCTAAAGCCTGTGTGTTGCAGGCTGCAGCCAGCTGGGCCCTAAAGCCTGTGTGTTGCAGGCTGCAGCCAGCTGGGTCCTACAGCCTGTGTGGTGCTGTTTGTGCAGGCTGCAGCCAGCTGGGCCCTAAAGCCTGTGTGTTGCAGGCTGCAGCCAGCTGGGCCCTAAAGCCTGTGTGTTGCAGGCTGCAGCCAGCTGGGCCCTAAAGCCTGTGTGTTGCAGGCTGCAGCCAGCTGGGTCCTACAGCCTGTGTGTTGCAGGCTGCAGCCAGCTGGGCCCTAAAGCCTGTGTGTTGCAGGCTGCAGCCAGCTGGGCCCTAAAGCCTGTGTGTTGCAGGCTGCAGCCAGCTGGGCCCTAAAGCCTGTGTGTTGCAGGCTGCAGCCAGCTGGGCCCTAAAGCCTGTGTGTTGCAGGCTGCAGCCAGCTGGGTCCTACAGCCTGTGTGTTGCTGTGTGTGCGGACGGCATGACGAGTAGGGTGAGATGTGATATGCTGGCTGTCTTAGCCTGCAGCACAACACCAGGCAGTGTCAGTTTGAGTCTGTAACAAAGTCACGCCATCTTCCTGGTTCAGGCATGGGACCTAGACATTTCATTCCCCATTCGTTTTCCCACAGACGTTTCGGAAAATCCTCATCAAAAGAGTTGGTACTTGGTACTTGTTGAGCCGTATAGTCTATCCACCTTATCTTTGAATGCCCCACTGTAAAAAAATAATTGTGGGTACAAGGTCCGGTTTAACGTGACTTATTGTTGCAGCTTGCCATTTCCTTTGTTATACTCTTTGGCTGCAGACCCGAAATTATAAACCGGAAGCTGGAGTACGTTATAAAAGTTATAAATATAGTCACGTTATAAACAACTAACCAACGCTGGGGGTCCGTATGGAAACAGTGTTACTCGAAATGGTTAAAAGTTAAATCAATTTGGTCATTCAGTGGCGTTTTACTGCCATGTAAAGTAACTATTACGCTAGCCGCTAGCATTAGCCACAGTAGCCGACTACCCACAATGCATTACGTTATCCCAGCACCCGAACGACACGGCTGTAGAGCAGAATGGCTCTGCTGTAAAATCCTCATAGACGTTTTTTTTGTCAAGTTAAAACCATAGACTGTAAAACAGTCTATTACACCAGAAGAGGAAGAAGCACCCATCAGGCATCATGGCAGCTAGAAATAAGGTGGATAAGCCTCCCCAGTAAGCAAATGTTCAAGTATCTCATGCAGGTACCATGATAAACTTTGACAGTATGTCTTGTCCCACACTGTGCCACAGCAACACTACAATAATCTGTGCATTAATAAGGCAATCGAAGGAGACTTTTAAAAGTAACGCAACTGTTACTTTCCCTAGTAAATAATTACTTTTATTATGCAGTCATTTCTAAAGTAATTAAATTACTTTTTGAGACAAATAACTAGTAACTGTAACTAATTACACATTTGCAGTTAACTTGCCCAACACTGGTGGTCATCATCTGTCCCCCTCTTACCTCTCCTCGATGCGGACCCACAGGTCGTTGAAATGCCGGTGCCGCTGTTTCTTCTGCTTGTTCCTCCTCTTCTTCTTCATCATCCTCCTCTCGGCCTTCTCCAGCAGCACCAGGCTGTCCGCCGGCAGCAGCATGTGGGGCAGCGGCTCCTCCTCCAGGGGGCGCCCCTGCTCCTCCTCGTGGTGGGGGAGCTCGTGGAGGAACGGCTCCAGGGGCGGAGACTCGTCGTGGCCCCGGTCCTCGCCCCAGGGGAGACCCTCTGCCTGCGGGGAGGCGGGTCTGGACGACGATCTTCTGGAGGATGGAGAAGAGGAAAAGAGCTTTGGTCATACCTGAAGATTAAATAGAATAGAATAGAACTCCACATTGGCTGAGGTCAATTGCAAAAAGTATATATAAAATGATAAATTGTCTTTTAGTGTTAGCTCAAATGCATGTCATGGCATAGAAAGGCAAAGTGGAACATCACTTCCTGCTTCAGCACTGTACCAGAGATTTTCATCCGCCATTTATTTTCCCATAGACATTTCGTAAAATGCTTATAAAATAGTTTTACTTGGTCGAACCAAACGGTTCAGCTAACGCTATAATCGGGAGAGACCATAGAACATTTCACTTGGACCAAAACTTAAAAAAACAACATCGAAAAAATATGTTCTTTAAACCCGCATTTTTTTAACGATTTGGTCCCAGTGAAAGGTTATGCGATCTCTCCTGTTTCTAAATATATCTGTACCGTTTGGTTTGAACCAGTAAAACTATTTTTATACGCATTTTAGGAAATGTGTATGGGAAAATAAATGGCGGATGAAAATCTCTGATACAGTGCTGAAGCAGGAAGTAGGCGGTCACTTTGCCTCTCTATTTGCAGATGAAGTGGAGTAGAATAGAATAGAATAGAAAATAACAGAGTAGAATAGAATAGAATAGAATAGAATAGAAAATAACAGAGTAGAATAGAATAGAATAGAATAGAATAGAAAATAACAGAGTAGAATAGAATAGAAAATAACAGAGTAGAATAGAATAGAATAGAAAATAACAGAGTAGAATAGAATAGAATAGAAAATAACAGAGTAGAATAGAATAGAATAGAATAGAATAGAAAATGACAGAGTAGAATAGAATAGAAATGTGTGAGGAGGATAGGGGGAGGATGAAACCAGACGTGGAGGAGAGAGGAACAAAAGAAGAACAGAGGGAATTGACGTTATATAAGAATGGGATGGTCACGGATGTTCCAATAACCAATACGCAATCTAATGGAAAACATCTCCAGGACTTTCTGGAAAACAAGATAATGTCCAGGAATGGGGAGAATGAGAGCGAAACCAAAATCCATCTTTTCGATGAAAAACACATTCGCTTCTTGACGAGCTACTGGCCGTCTCTAGCAAGGCCGCTAACAATCAGGAACCAATCGCACGCGTGTGCGCGCGCACACACGCACACACACACCCACACGCACACACACACACACACACACACGCACACCACACACACACACACACACACACACACACACACACACACACACACACACACACACACAGATGACAGAGAGATAGCCACCCACGCAGCGTGCCATGCTAGACTGCACTACACGCTTCACAGCTGGAGGTACGAGTTCTGCCTTATCTCGGCCGCACTGCAACACGTCACTGGTGGCTTATGGGAAATATACAGATGTATCTATGGCACAATCTAATCTACACATGGAGGGAAACAGCAGACGTAAGGTTGTTAACACACCGAGAGCGCTGCGAATATACAGCACGAAACTGCGATGCGAATATTGACCCATCTGTCAATCACAGCAACAGACGTGTACATGTCGGAGGCGAATTTCTGAAAAATCGACCTTGGTCCGAGAAAATAAACGCTCAGCGAAACTTCGCCGTTGGTATGCACGGTTGCATTGACTGATTCTGAAAATATTATTGACGTGCGAATTAATCGCACGGAAAAAAAAAAACACTCTCGATGTGTAAAGGTCCTAACTGATGTATCTATGGTACAATCTAGATGGAGGAAAACAGCAGACTGACTAAGAGACATCATCAACAAAAACATCCAGACATACCATCCCCACAAAACTGTTCCAGCAGAAACATATTGTCACATATGTTTTGGTGTGTGGTCAAAACCAAGGTGGTCTTGTTGCTTCAGTGCACTCATGTCGACGAGCACAGTGAGGCCTGCTATATATCAATTAAGCCTATGAGGAATATTCGATCCGCGCGCGCACACACACACACACACACACACACACACACACACACACACACACACACACACACACACACACACACACACACACACACACACACACACACACACACAGAAGGCATGAATATTTTGGTCATGGGTTTCATGCACTTTCTGCAATACAGTAAATCATCTTAAAGCTAAAATCATATCAGATGGGGGACCCTGGGACAAAATCATATCAAATGGGGGTCAGTGGTCTAATTTGGGTCAGTTTAGGGGTCCTTGACGTGAAAATATTTGAGAACCACTGTATTATATTTAAAATATTTGGTATATTTGTAACCAAAGATTCTGCCCCTGGGAGAAAAACAACGGCGTTCTGGATATGCGTATTTATTTTTCCTTCTGTGATCACCAATATCCACATCAGAACGAGCCCCTTATGTGATTAGCCGATTACTATTTACTAACTTAACTTAACTTAATATCCACATCAAAACGAGCCCCTTATGTGATTAGCCGATTACTAACTTAACTTAACTTAATATCCACATCAAAACGAGCCCCTTATGTGATTAGCCGATTACTACCGTAAATTCCGGACTATAAGACGCACCGGTCTATAAGCCGCACCTTCAAAGGTGACTATTTTTTTCTTCTATAAGCCGCACCGGTCTATAAGCCGCGGGTGTTTTGATGTTTAATTACCATATGAAAGGGTTCGTGCACAGAGAGGAATGTCGGGAAAGAGATCGCTGTTTGGGGAAGCTCCCATTTATTAACATTTCAACAAAACAAAAGTCAGGTCACTAATCCCCAGACAAAATCACACATTGTGGTATTTTTTGTTTTTTTTACAGTGCACACAGTGTCCGCGGTGTGGTGAAAAGAGGGCAAGAGAGGAAATTAAAACAGAAGTGGATTTATAGTTAGAAAGAGTGCTAAAGAAGAGAGAATTCCGTTTTTTATTTTTTTATTTTAGTTACTCACAGTACTATTGACCAGTCCAACTCAAAAGATATTCGGCAGTTTCACTTTGAGCTCTTGTTCCGCCGCTGGGCACACAGTGTCCGCGGTGTGGTGAAAAGAGGGCAAGAGAGGAAATTAAAACAGAAGTGGATTTATAGTTAGAAAGAGTGCTAAAGATAGTCCGGTCTGGTTATGACGAGTCTCGCTGGGTACAGTACGCCAAAGCGATATCCATTGACTCGATGATGCTGTTGTATGTTGCGCGTTTCTGTTGCACCAACGCGGAGAGGTCCTGCCCGGACGAAAAAGCGCGTACCCTCCCAGGTGAGGGGCTTCTTCCCCGCAGCCTGGAGGATGAGTTGACGGTCGGGCCAGCGGAGTAGGCAGATGAAGATGGCCCTCGGTGGCAGGCCGGGGTCTGGACGTGGCCGAGGCGCCCGGTGTGCCCTGTCCACCTCTGGTGGTTTCTCGCCTTCCTTCAGGTCCAGGATGTAACACAGGATTTTGCCACGAAAGCGTCCATGTCACCGATCTCAGCTCCTCTTTTACATTGATCAGGCGAATGTTATTTCTTTTACTCCTGCTGATTAAGTCATCAACCTGCGTGTGCAGGGTTTCGATTTTGCATTTTATCCATTTTCGGACTCACTGTGTTGTTTTTGTCCTCCAGTGCGCGGATGCGCTTTTCCGCATTATAAACTCTGTTCACGGTTGCCTTAGTTTCTTTAGTGAGTGAGTGGATGGACTTCTGCACGTTTTCAAATTCAAGCTGCTCAAAACCTCTGAGCGATGTCGGACTTAATCGATAGTGTTTCACGGAGTAAAAGTTTAGCCCAAGCCGTGTATCTCCAGCCTCCAGCAGGTGAGTCATTTCCTCATTCATGGCGTGATTGCTTCGTCTTTTTCTTTCTGCTTACCTGTGTTGTGTTATGTTATGTTATGTTATGTTGTTAAAAGAGGGCAAGAGAGGAAATTAAAACAGAAGTGGATTTATAGTTAGAAAGAGTGCTAAAAAAAGAGAGATTTTTTTTTTTTTTTGGAAAAAATCCATAGATAAGACGCACCGTTATATAAGCCGCAGGGGGCAAAAAAGGCCAAAAAACGGGAAAAAAGCCGCGGCTTATAGTCCGGAATTTACGGTAACTTAACTTAATATCCGCATCAAAACGAGCCCCTTATGTGATAAGCCGATTACTAACTTAACTTAATATCCACATCAAAACGAGCCCCTTATGTGATTACCCGATTACTAACTTCACTTAACTTAACTTAATATCCACATCAAAACAAGCCCCTTATGTGATTACCCGATTACTAACTTCACTTAACTTAACTTAATATCCACATCAAAACAAGCCCCTTATGTGATTACCCGATTACTAACTTCACTTAAAGTCGAGCTGAACCCAAGAATGACTTTTCTTTTCTTTTACTTCAAATACCTGGGTATGCAGTGCACCTATTTAATAATGTATGCAAAACAAATCACAACAATCTAATTTCTTTAGTTTTTCACACTTTTTCACATCAAAAGTTCGTTTTTCAAGATTTCATTGATAACAGTGATTTACAGTTTGCTGACGTCACCCAATACTATCAAATTTCTACCCCATTTCAACCAATCATATCACGACATGCAGCTGTCAATCAAATCTTCATTTCTGGATAATTTTCTCTTCCAAATGAAGTCGAAAATGGCGCCTAGTGCCTGTCATCTGGCAGAATTCCTATCCCATAAACTAACTACTAACTTGGCCAATTGTTAGAAACATGGATAAAAAACAAAAACTATAATCTCTAAGAATGCAAAGAAATGTAACTGGCTCGTTAAAACGCGCATTCCAGGGATAGCGTATCGTTATAGCAGCGATAATGGCGCGCGCATCCGAGAGCTTGGTTGTCAGGGGTCGCACTTTGGAGATTCCAGGCCGACGTGCTGCACTCTCCGCTCGGCAACACGAAGGCAGCTGGCTGCCTGCGGCTCGCTGAGCTCCACTCCTCCCGTCAAACGGCTCTTCCCGAGGGGAGCGCCACAACTACTGAATCCCACTCGATTTGGAGGCGGAACACGCCAGGATTGGCCAAAGCCCAATCCAGTCCCCAGAATTGTCAAATAAAATCATCGACATGATACTATGACCCGCCTCTCAACTTGTCATCTTAGACAAACTATGTTTTCAGTCTGAAACGGACTCATTATGCACGTGACAAACAGGTTCAGTTCGACTTTAACTTAATATCCACATCAAAACGAGCCCCTTATGTGATTACCTGATTACCAACTTCACTTAACTTAACTAAACTTAATATCCACATCAAAACAAGCCCCCTTATGTGATTACCCGATTACTAACTTAACTTAACTAAACTTAATATCCACATCAAAACAAGCCCCTTATGTGATTACCCGATTACTAACTTCACTTAACTTAACTTAATATCCAAATCAAAACGAGCCCCTTATGTGATTACCAGATTACTAACTTAACTTAATATCCACATCAAAACGAGCCCCTTATGTGATTACCCGATTACTAACTTAACTAAACTAAACTTAACACATTGAGTGCCAGCCATTTTTTCAACCTGTAGGTAAGTTGTGCCAGGTTTTTTTTTGAGGATTCTGGCTCATTTTACAACAGCCGAGGATCTGTTTTCTGTTAAGACTTCGTGAACACCAATCATCTAAAAATAACTAATAGAATGTGTGCTTTCTCTGTCTAAAAGAGTTAGTTTGCAGAGTTAGTAGTTATGTAGATATTAGCCGTTGAGTACAGCATGGTTTTAGCGTATGAGACAGCAAGCTGAGATAATCGCAGTTTTGTGAAATTCAGCAGAATAGTCACCTGCCTGTGATTGTGGGTGCCTTTGGGCGAGTCTGTATACTGTATTGTGTGTGTGTGTGTGTGTGTGTGTGTGTGTGTGTGTGTGTGTGTGTGTGTGTGTGTGTGTGCGTGTGTGTGTGTGTGTGTGTGTGTGTGTGTGTGTGTTCGCGCGTTGCTCCGCGGCTCTGGGGGGAGGGGATCTCTGTCCGTTCTGTGTGTGTGTCTCCGGGCTCCTCCCTCCGTCTGTGCTGCTGGGAGTTTCCAGCGAGTTGAGCAGCCTCTCCCTGGCAGCGAGTGTGGATAGGTCTCACTGTCTCTTGGGTTTGAGAGCCCCGATTAAGCCCCGTGCGACTCTAGGCTTTATGCTGCTCACCCAGTCCATTTCTGGAACCCCCCACCGCAGCAGCGCGAAGCGTCCCCGCCTACAGTATGAGAATGAGGCTCCTTCGTTTCTGACTGTAAAATCGCCAAGCCATTTCCGCGGGAGGCGGCTGCTTTTGGTCCACGGGTCCGTGGCTGTGGCTTTCTCTCTGTCTCTGTCGCCACTTAGTGGTCGGTAAAATAGATTATACACATTCTCTTGCTCCAATAGTTATCTCGAAGATGTAAAAGGGGTTGATTGATGTCCCACCGTCAAAAAAAAAAAAATGTTTATGTAAGACGAGTTAGCTCGTCCTTGGCACTCAAGCGCTGGATTATGTAAGACGAGTTAGGTCGTCTATGGCACTTAATGTGTTAATATCCACATCAAAACAAGCCCCTTATGTGATTACCCGATTACTAACTTCACTTAACTTAACTTAATATCCAAATCAAAATGAGCCCCTTATGTGATTACCCGATTACTAACTTAACTTAATATCCACATCAAAACGAGCCCCTTGTGTGATTACCAGATTACTAACTTCACATAACTTAAAGTGTAACTAACCCCCAAAACACTTTTTTTCAGCTTTTAACCAATATATATGACTTTGGGGGTGATGTGTGAAGAATTCTGGTCAGAATTTCCACATTTGACACCAAACTGTTGCCATTCTGCCATTTGTATCATTTTTCAGCAGCATAACTGGCATAAGCGCCCTCTAAGGGTGGAACACTGCTTTTTTTTTTTTTTTTCCTCAAATGAATGGGAGATTTGGTACAACCTGACGTCAGGTTGTCCCCAAAGACTATGGGATTTCAAGATAATTACTCCCCTACCCCCCCTGTACCCTTTCGGCTCCTCAGAACTCCAAGCCTATTCCTATTGAAGTTTGCTCTTAAAATACTGAACCAAACGTCGTCAAACACAAACTAAAATGAAAAAGGGACTATATGGCAACTTGGACGAGGGAATGACGTAGAGAAATCTCGCATTGTGTTACCCCAGAACGGGGGGTTTGTCGTATTGTGTGGTGTGCTGCTGTAACGAGCCCACGTCACTTTGCTCTCGTAACGTAGTTTGAGACACTGCCATAGAGATACATGCAGAAAAATAATTAAATTTCTAGTTCGCCACTGAATTACCAAATTGATATAACTTTCAACCACAAACAGGCCACCAGCGTTGGCTAGTTGTTGATATTTATAAAGATATGGCCCCTCTCAAATAAATTATTTTTGAGGCAGTAGGCAAACTGTAATGGCGTCGTTTTCCGAAAAAAAATCTTGACTTGAACACAGCCAAAGAGTCTAGTATAGACAAGAGTATATGTCATTTCTTGGTTTTTTCCATAGGTATTTTCAAATCACTGTTCTAATACATATCTAGGGGGTAAGTCCTCCTTTAAGCTTAGGGAAATCCTCCTGGTCATTGCCAAAACATGTATGACAGAAGTCAGACCTCCCATTGCCAATGTGAATGTGGCTCTCAGAGGTGAAGAGCTGCATACCTCTGGAAAAGATCTCACATCCCACAGGATTGAATGACTATGTGAATGGTCTCTCTATTTTCACTCATCTAATGCTGTGAAGATGATGTATTTGTACGTATTTTTGTCTCTTTATCATCTTATTTACTCGTTTTTTTGTCTTGTATTGTGAACAACACTTTTGTACTGTCATTGTATACGTTTTACATAATGAAAAACCAAAATAAAATGTATTAAAAAAGGAAAATAATAGAACAGAAAATGACATCACTTTACTGTAATGCACTTATGCCACATCAAGATATTACGACATCCAAAATCTAAGAAGATCGTCTCATGTCACAATATCAATAATATTGATATATTGCCGAACTCTACTTTGGAGTCAAAGATATACATCTCGTAATGACGGGTTGTGTGTGTGTGTGTGTGTGTGTGTGTGTGTGTGTGTGTGTGTGTGTGTGTCTGTCTCACCAGGGCCATTGCCAGCGTGGAAAAGCATTGACAAGCCTGTTGGCTGTAGCAGGCATTGTTGTTGTTGTTGTTTTGTTGTTTTTTTGCATTTTAATAGATAGGACAGTAGGCAGACAGGAAAGGTGGAGAGAGAGAGAGACAGAGAGAGAGAGGGGATGACATGCAGCAAAGATTGAGGGCCTGTGTCCTGGTCGCTGCACTAGCACCCTGGTCGGTTGGGGCGCCTGGTTGGGGCAGAATGGAACTGGTGAGAATAGTGTGATCCTCCCACGTGCTACGTCCTGCCGGTGAACCTCCTCGCTGTCAGGTGAAAAGAAGCGGCTGGCAACTGTGCATGTGTTGGAGGAAGCCAGCTGCTTCTTTTCACCTGACATCGAGGAGTTTCACTAACAGGACACTATTCCACACAGTTGCCCTCCCCCCCCGAACATGTGCCCTGATCGACCAGGGGAGGCACTAGTGCAGCGATCAGGACTCATAACCCACCAGCTTCCCACCCGCAGACACGGCCAATTGTGTCTGTAGGGACGTCTGACCAAGCCAGAAGTACAGCTGCCGGGAACTGGACGCCAGTCTCTGTGGTGTTAGGCGAGTGCTTTTACCTCTACACTACAATACCCAGACACCCCTATTTTTTAATGTATGTTTTTGCTGAATCCTTTTCTAAGAACCCAATTACCCCCACAGGGATTGATTCCAATGTAATCATATCTAGTATTATGGCTCTAGTGCTGTCTCTGGTGTCAGTGCAGTGTGGGTGAGTGACGCGTGTCCGTGGGCCTCACCCTCCTGGCTCCTCATGCTGACCATGAAGTGGTCCAGCTGGCAGCGCAGGAAGTTGTGCTCCTCCTCCAGCTCCTCGATGCGTTTCTGCAGCCAGGCGTTCTTCTCCAGAGCCACGTACAGGTGAGCCCACAGGTTAGAGACCAGGGTGAACAGACTGTACTGAGAGGGAGGCTCTGGGGGAGGAGAGAGGAGAGGACATAAGAGGAGAGGAGAGATGAGAGAGGAGAGGAGATGAGATGAGAGGAGAGGAGATGAGAGGTAACATTCTGGAGAGAAGAGGTTTATAAAGTCAAGTCAAGTCAAGTCAAATTTTATTTATATAGCACCTTTCATACACAAAGGCAATTCAAGGTGCTTTACAAAAAAATAATCGAAAAAACAAGCAGCAAAGCAATGCACATATAAAAAACACATAAAAAACACAGCCGACAGTTTTAGTTAAAATATATACTCAAATTAACAAACATGAAACATTATTTCTGTTTTAAATAAGTTACAAGGCATTCTTCAGTATTATTATTACATGCACAGTCCATTTGTTGGAAATGTACAGGAATCTTTTTTTTAAATTACAGGCCGAGAGAGGCAGTAGTTTAGTAGCAGTTAAAAGCAAGAGTAAACATAAAGGTCTTAAATAAGTGGGAGGCAGGCCTCCCCAGGGGGGCTCCAAACAGTTTCAGGGGAGGCTCAGTGAATGGAAGTGAACAAATATTACATTAGTTATCAAAATGAGATCACATAGCCTGTAACATACAGTAACTTAGCTCTGATGCTCAGCTCCTATGCTGACTAGCCTAGCCATCGTTTACATTGAGGACGCATGCGTCTCACACTAGAGCAGGGGTGCCCAAATTCTTTCCCATGAAGGGCCAAAACTCAATCTGGGTGGAGGGCCGAGGGCCAAAAATAGACGTTGTGGAATTACATTCAAATGTATTGTGTTTTATAGAAAATTAACATTCTAAATCTAAAATAACATTTCAATATAATAATCTACTTTTGATCTGTTTGGTAATTGTAATAATTTGCAATTGGTTATATATATTTAAAAAAGCATCTGAATTTGTGGGGAGCTTAAACATTTAATCAGTAAACACCCAGTTAAAAACAGTTGTATTTTCCACATTTGTAATCAAGAGAGAAATTTGACTTAATTCACAACTTGAAAAATCCTCAAGGTACTTTGAAAATCAGCTTTATTGTCCATCTTTTGTAAAAAATTTGCCATGACAATTTGCAGGGATGCAATCTCAGGAGTGAACACACGTGGCAAGCAGATCCAAAAACAAGCAGAGCTGACCAAATTGGTCAGCACTGCACTAGAGGCATCATCTACCTGTGTCTGTGTGTGCGCCATGTTGAGTCCTTGGCTACAGCATGCAACATGCATTTCAAAAGTCCGGTTTTAGACTAACGCAATAATTCGATGTTTTAAGTGTATGTAAATGTACTGACTGATTGCAGAGATCATAGACACTCATCAACACTTTTAAAAGCAAGTTAGAAACCCTCCACATGTCCCCTCTGTATAAAGAGTTTGATGGGTAAACCTCTGTAACAGAGCCAGCCAATCAGATGAAACCCTGTAAACACCTTGTCTCTCCCAGGGCCCTCCCCACTGCTTCACTCCCACAGATCAAACACACAACAGTCTGTTGTCTCCTCTCCATGGGGCATCCTGCATAGGGGGCTGGAGGAGATGAAAGCCACCAGGGGGGTGTGTGTGTGTGTGTGTGTGTGTGTGTGTGTGTGTGTGTGTGTGTGTGTGTGTAACCCACACAATAACCCATGGCCAATAACCCATGGCCATGGGTTATTGGTTGCCATGGCAACTCTCTTACTAAAAGCCTTTGGTTACCTCAAATGACAATGTAAAAAAAAACAAATGGCGGAGACAGCTGTCAGATCCTTGTGCATCGATCTTCGCTTATAACTTTACTAATACTTTGCAGAAAATTATGTTTTGTACAAGAATAGACGCGGGCTAATGTCTTCTTTGCAAAAAAAAGGCTGTTAACCCCGCATTTAACCCCGCATTTAACCCCGTAACGTTAGTTGGTGTCGGGCTTTGCAGAAAGCACTCAGCTTTTCAGCAAGCGCTGAGAATGCAGCGCTGCGCTCGAGCTGCGTGTCGGGCTTTCCAGAAAGCTCTCAGCTTCTCAGCAAGCGCCAGGATTGGCCAATGTCAACTTCAGTCTCCAGAACGATCCAATCAAATCACCTGCACGTTCTTGCGGTCCCGCCTTACAGTAGTGTTTCAACTGACTCTATCAGAATACCATGCCAGTCGGACTTATAGTATTATTATTATTATATTATTATACTTGGAAACCGTTTTATAAAAGCAATATAGCACTCGAGCTGCGTGGTGTTGTGGCATATATCCCGCTGATAATATAATATAAGTTATATTACTGAGTTACTGCTAAAAGTAATATATTACATGTAATATGTTACTTTTGTAATGAGTTACCCCCAACACTGCACAGGACCAAACGCAAAACACCTCCGAGAGCTGTGATTACGCTCGCATTAATAATTAAAACAAAAAAAGATAAAAAGCTAACGTGCATAAAGTGTTCAAGCCGACTAGTCAAGCTAACAGCTAGCACAGTCGTCCATTGACAGTGAATAGACAAGCTAACAGCTAGCAGAGGCCTCCTCCATTGAGTAGCCCCGAGCTGCAGTTCTATTGCCTCCATTGACAGTGAATAGACAAGCTAACAGCTAGCAGAGGCCTCCTCCATTGACAGTGAATAGACAAGCTAACAGCTAGCAGAGGCCTCCTCCATTGACAGTGAATAGACAAGCTAACAGCTAGCAGAGGCCTCCTCCATTGAGTAGCCCCTAGCTGCAGTTCTGTTGCCTCCATTGACAGTGAATAGACAAACAGCTACTGTACAGCAGTAGGTTTGACAAGCCAGTGACAGGCAGCTGCATAGCGAGACAAGTTTCATGTCATGAATGAATTGTCACGAAAGCCCACAGTTATGAGACTAATCTCCACTGTTCACAACTTCAAACCAGCATTTACCTCACGCGCTCCCTGTTGTAAGTCTCCTCTCCTCTGACAACCCAGTAACATGCTGTAACAGGTTTGATGGTGTGTAGCTTCTATTGTTAGCATAATTATGTTGCTCAGATAGCCAGCTTCATATAACATAACAGACTCAGGCCACGGCAATTGTGGGATTTCATTAGGGGACTTAAGTGTCTAGCAAAGTCTTCTGAGAAGGGAGGAACGTAAAGCAAGTTGTTGTTGTCGTAAAAGCAATAAACAAGAAACGCAGTGGACTCGAGTACGGCTCTGGAGTGGACTATGCATGTTCAATAGTTGCCACCACTTGCGCATGCACAAATCACAACGGAGAAAGTGTTTCTGAGTTAATTTCTTTCATTCTTTCTTTTAGTTTCTGTAGGCTATAGTTTTATTTTTGTATAGGGCCTACTGTATTTTTCTTAGCTACTGCTAGAAGTGTCTTGAATTATAATGTATGGAATAAAAACTTCTACAGACCATACATACAGTCCATGATTATAAGCCACAAAAGCTGATGACTTCACCTGTATTTACAAAAATAATTACTGTAGCATATTACAATGACTCTCTCTCTTGTACACACTGCAGGGGATGAGGACTCTGACTTATTTTGATACTGTTTGTTTTTCAGTTTTTTTGTAGACCCTAATAATTTGGCATATGATTTTGATACTGATGGTTTGGTTTCATAGAAATCATTAATCATACAAGTCCAGCACTGCTGCTTTAAGCTTCAAAGACATTGTTAAAGTTCACAGCTAGAACCATGCATACTCATAGGAGTATATTGTATCCAAGGTTATTTGTCAATTTATTTTGACAAGAAATACAAATAACACTAAATAGCTACAAATATCACACAGATGAATAGAAAAAGTATAGCCTATACAAAGCATATATATATTACATGTAAGATAGGGACAAAAGGACAGTGAACTCGCAAATATATAAAAAATAGCCTACATCTAGCGGACACAAAAAGAATTTGATGGATTTCATGACTAGTCAATTGATAGGCCTACACCAACACTGGCTCAGTCTCAAACTGACAAAAACAATCTAAGGGAAAATGTGCAATTACAATACAATAAAAAAAAAAAATCTCAGCTTTCGTAGCTGTCACTGTGCGATCCAGATTGTGAATCAGAGTGCCTGCCAAGCACTCTGCCTGCAGATCGGGACAGGACTACAGTTGCTCAGGCTGGTGGGGGCCTGTAGCATCTAACTGGCCGACTGGGACCTCCTGTGTTAGCAAAGACACATTACAGGACTCGACCATCATCAGCACATCAACATGAACTCGCCAAGCACACCTCTCTTTTGATCAGGTCTGGTCTTCTGAAGGAACAAACAAAGTAGGCTACAAGTAGCCTACATAGGCTACTGGCAGCTCTCCTGACATCACATATGGCCATGAGCAGTAATTGCAGGTGAGGTGAGATCCAAACAGTGACATGTGACGTGAAGGTCTTTCTCTGCTCGCCCGCCCTGCAGCTCGCATACACAGCTCGGCTGCTACGCGGCCTCGCCAACAGTTCGGCTGCTGCGTGGCCTCGCCTGCTCTATTGGCATGTGCAGCCAACAATTCCTCTCCCTTTTACAAAAAAAACATCACAAGTGCTCGAGTGACTGATGATTTCACAATGCCTATGACATCATCAGTGATGTGATAAGATGATATCCACGATGACATCATGGTGATGGGACATCATCAGTGGGACAAAAATTGAAACAAACAGACAAAGCCCACTTGCTCCCTTTTATATGATGATGATATATAAACTTTTCCTGGCTGGATTCTTTGCATTATATAGAAATGCGTATAGTTAGGCTGTTTTTAACCAAATCGGAATATAACATCAGATGAAACTGTAATGATGGTCAACAGTTTCACCTGCTATACAAACACTGAACAATGCAGAAAGTAGTTTCAAGAACACAAACAGAAAGAACAGCACAGTTGAAAGTTGACTTATGTTCCACCATGGAACCACGATTGACGTCACTCACGTACGGCCACGCCCACCGCCGCCATGTTCTCGACATAGCGCTGCAGCTCTTAAGTGACAACCTATGTGAGAGCAGCATTTATAGGAAGCTAGCCGCCGTTAGCGTTACCTGTATCGTTCCTATTGTGTTCGGATGGTGACCTGCGTTACATGTGGCTGTAGTAATGACAGCAATAAAGTCCCCGTGGTTTGTTTCTATCTCTACCGTCCACAGACGTGAAGGGAGCGAGACGGAGGATACGTCAGCAGCACAGGAGACGTGTGGATAGTTAGGAGAGACAGGTGAAACTTTCTGACAGCTCCTCACAGCAAAGTCTGTTCACCTCGTTTTTTCTTTTGTTTATTATTACAGGCATTAACGGCAGCATACAAACAACAACTCTGGGGTTTTTATTGCTGTCATCACTATCGCTATTTTGTAATGGAACAGAAACGACAATAAGGCCGTTACTATAGTTGTCAGCTGCAGGACGGTATGTCAACAATATGGCGCTGTGCTGTCCGGTGTTAGCGAATAAGGTCTATAGTCCCCCTACAATTGTTGCAATGTCGATATTGAGGTATTTTTGGTCAAAAAAGATTGTGATATTTGATTGTCGATATCGCCCAGCCTTAGTCTATCCATAATATCACTCATCTGAGATAGTCTATAACCTCACTAATCTGAGATATCTATCCATAATATCACTCATCTGAGATGGTCTATAACCTCACTAATCTGAGATATCTATCCATAATATCACTCATCTGAGATACAGTAGCCTATCCATAATGTCACTAATCTGAGTCTATCCATAATATCAATAATCTGAGATAGTCTATAACCTCACTAATCTGAGATTCCTATTCAGATCAGGTATAGATTAGTGAGATTATGGATAGGTAATACCTATATGAGAGTATATCCATAATCTCACTAATCTGAGATAGTCTACCCATAATCTCACTAATCTGAGATAGTCTACCCATAATCTCATTAATCTGAGATAGTCTACCCATAATCTCATTAATCCGAGATAGTCTACCCATAATCTCATTAATCTGAGATAGTCTACCCTGAAGATAGTCTACCCATAATCTCATTAATCCGAGATAGTCTACCCATAATCTCATTAATCTGAGATAGTCTACCCATAATCTCATTAATCTGAGATAGTCTACCCATAATCTCATTAATCCGAGATAGTCTACCCATAATCTCATTAATCTGAGATAGTCTACCCATAATCTCATTAATCTGAGATAGTCTACCCATAATCTCACTAATCTGAGATAGTCTACCCATAATCTCATTAATCTGAGATAGTCTACCCATAATCTCATTAATCCGAGATACAATCTATCCATAATATCTCTAATCTGACACGCAGTTGATGACCCATAAACCCCTCAGTGTGTTGTGACAGCAGTGTGAGAGCCTCACCTCTCCTGTTCATGGGCCGAACACGAACAGCCACCTTGACATTGGCGTCGTCCAGACTGGGCTCCCCCATCCTGACTCCTTCAACAGAGAGGGAAGGTAGGTAGTAGTGCTGATCTCCCCGGGTCAACAGTCATCCAAAAGCCTGGAAACGTCGCCTTGCTAGCCGGGACAGTCGGCCAGCTAGCTCCGCGCTCAGTGCCGCTGCTCCTCCACAGACCATCCATTTCCACAATCAAACAAACAGCCTGGGGAAATCCTGCAGGAAGCCAGGCAGCCAGCCGCTGCTTCTTCTTCTTATCCTCTGCTCCTGCTCATCGTCCAGGCTAATCATGTATCTCCACAGAGGTGTGGGAGCTGGAGGGGAGAGGGTTTAGCTAGGTTAGATATGACATCAGCTGGTGGATTAGAATGAGCAAACACACATGCTATCTTGAGACAAAACACAAACGGGCTAGCCTGCTAATTTGCCTGGAAGAATGAGAGGGAGGCTAAAAGTGGAAAGGAGGAAAGGAGCATGTTTTCCTACCATATGACTACATTAACGTACCCAGACATTAACCAGCATTTAACCGACATACCGTGGTGGATTCATCCCAGAGGTGACATCGTTAACCGACACATACAAGCCAACGATTCCCCTCTTCTTCTTCTTCTTCTTCTGATGTTTAATGGCGGTTGGCAAACATAATTGTGTGCATTACCGCCACCTTCTGAATTGAACGTTTCACAGTACTGCAAAACGATGTCCAACCAAAGTGCTCCAAATCATAATATTGTCCATTCTGTCACCCAGACGCATTTGTCTGAGTTTTCTCAAATGATTCCCTCAGTATATTGTCTAAATCTTTCCCGTTTCGACAGCTGCTGAACGATTCCCCTCGTTTTTTTACTGCCGTTTTAGCTACCTACACTACAGCTTTCCAATGGAATCCGCTCTGTCCTCCTGCCTGTGGCGAGCTACAAGCAGCTACCGGCACCCACCCTTCCGGTTGGCAGATTTCGCCTTCAAAGTAAAAGCGCAAAAAGTTGTCCCTCAGAACTCAGAACCCAACTCGTACGATGCTCAATTTTCACTTGTATGATTGAGGCCAAAATTTGGGCTCAAAACAAGTCAGACAGAAATTGTTTGGGTCAGTAACGTTTCAGTTGTGTTTTCTGCTTAGTTGTGTTTTGTGTGGTCAAGGTTTTCTAATGAGCTAGTAGACGGGGAAGACGGAGACGGGATTGTCATAAATCTTTCAAAATGAATTACTCGTTTAAAAAACTATGTAACGTTAACCAAGGGTAACCAAGGCGTAGCCAAATGTAGGCTAGTTAGTGTATAACATATAGGCTACGTCTAATTTTCATCATTTATGTTTTCTTAATATTTTCATATTCCAAACCTTCTTTTTTATGTTGTCTTCTGTGTGCAGCTGCAACGACCACTAACCTGGTGTTTTCTCACTGACGGGGATCATCACCACGACCCGACTGAACGATCGAATAAAGCAAATCAAGTAACGGGTCAGGTTGGGCGGCTAGTCGTCAGCTGTCCGGTTTAGACTCAGCAAATTATCTACGTTAAAAGAATTTGCGTAAACAATAGCCATCATTCCTTTGGTTAAAACATGGAAAAATGTGTTACAGCTGTGTGCCATCTGCTTCTGTCCCCCAAAATCACGTGACACTTCCGCTACACTAGTGTAAAGCTATTGTACATTTATAACACGTAGCACTTCCTATTACAACTTTCAAAATTAAGCCACGTCAGAATCTGAATCAGCTTTATTGGCCAAGTAGGCCTATGTACAAACAATACAAGGAATTGGACTCTGGCTTGCTTTGCACTCATAGTACTCACACTCACATACACAAAAAATAAAGCTGTGCACAAGTTAAAAACAGGCAGGGCAAAAGGGTACAGTATTAGACCTCTGTAAAAATGTAGCCTACAGTAACTAGGCTCATAAAGTGTGGTGTAAAGTGTTTTAATTAGCTATAGAATACATATCAAGTCTGCAACATCAGAGAATCCAGTTCTTGTTTAAATTGAAAAAGAAACGATCAAGTAGCGAGGCTACTAGATATTGATTTCAGTGTGCAAGTATGCAGAGAGGTTGGCTCAGTAGGTTAACACATAGTTATTTGGCCCAAGCCTTGACGAGTGGCTTGTTTTGATAGTTTGATAGGAGGCAGACTACCGCAAAAAGCTGGTTGATACTGCCAGTGATGGTCAGAGGGTTAATTCTGGGGTGTCATTTTTCATCTAAATTGTAATCTGTTTCAGTTAGGAGATTCCATTGCACTACTAGAGGACGAGGTTAATATTAAATATAGATGTATAATATTGATCTTGATTATTCATATTTGACATCTGTACTGAAATTATGCAGTAGCCAACAGTGAGAGGTGGAGAGCAGGCCTGACTTTGGCTCCTTGTTTTGTGCTTCCATCTTGTGGTTTCTGTGGGAACTACAACATGAGCTAAAACATTTTTTACATTATTTTTACATTACCTGCCCATAATTCTTCTATGTAGAATTGTGTTGAATATTGTAAAGTAATTAAACTGTGCAAAGTTTTTATTTTCCAAAATGAATGAGCCCTAATGCATCTTAACTTAGTGTGTTCCATTCTGATCCTACTAATCATGCACTCCTCTTCCCTACTTCCCCCCCAGTGACCGACCCTCTCCGACTTATTGCTGGATCTGATACGAATGCCTTCCTTTGGTCTCCATCCCAGAACCTCTCTCTCTCTATATATATATATATATATACTCTCTCTCTCTATATATATATATACTGTATATATATACGGTATATATATAATATATATTTAT
Source organism: Poromitra crassiceps (assembly GCF_964638095.1). Classification (NCBI taxonomy): domain Eukaryota; kingdom Metazoa; phylum Chordata; class Actinopteri; order Beryciformes; family Melamphaidae; genus Poromitra; species Poromitra crassiceps. The sequence goes on from NC_139639.1 coordinate 12,940,919, forward strand.
ATATATATATGCCTTATATATGCCTTATATAAGGCCTTATATATGCCTTATATATATGCCTTATGCCTTACTTATATAGAGGCCATTATATTATATAGAAGCCTAACATGCTTTTTCTCTGATCAGATTGCAATCAGATTGTGTTTTATCACTTGAAATGCCAGGTGTAAACACCCCCAAAACGCATTGAAGAAGGATTGCAATCTGATCAGCCAAACCACCTCCGGAGGTGGTCAGGGATGCATTGTGTACACATTGAACACAAGTGTAAATGCAATGTGTCCTCTCAATCTATATACACCAACTTTATGCGGATTGAGAGGACAACCATTAAAATGCATGTTAACGCCAGGTGTAAATGGAATCAGGCTGAAGTGATAAAATACAATCTGATTGCAATCTGATGGCAGAAACCACATGTTAACGCCAGGTGTAAATGGCCTCATTGTTGTTGCCACCTCTAATTGATTTGCTTGTAACCCATCTTTGTCTAGATCAGGGCCGTAGATATAGACAGACAGTGCGGTTGCACTGGGGCCCGTGAGGTAGGGGGACCATAGAGATTTGACGGTAACAATAATGTGCTCTTTATCTGCTGGCTGGGGTATTTTATTGTGTTTTTGATTTGGGCCAGCTTAGGGGACATTGCAAAAACTCACTTCATATGACTGTCATTTCTTAGAAATTATGATCTCATTTGAGCTATATTGACTAATATTTATATTGACAGTTTCAACTTAACATAAACATTTTAAATGTCCCACAGCTTACTCCATGTTGCAGTGTTTGCTAGTACAATAACTGACATGATATAAGCGAGGTTCCAAACTTTTATAGCGACACAATTCTGTGAAAACGGTCTATAACATTCCCATAAGGACCCATTAGTTCAGTTTACTGTTCTTAGTGACCTCATTGTATTTTTTCAGTCATAGGAGTAAAAAAAAAAAAAAAAAAAAACAAGGAAAATTGAAGGCAAAAAGTTAAGATTCAAATAACTTTATTAGTTCCAGAGGGATTAAGAGGGAACTGCATGAAACCACAATAACAAACAGATCTTTCTGCAGAGTCTGACCTTTACAGAGTGAAAATCCTTCTTTAATATGAATCTGGTGCAGACAGACAAACAGACCTTCTGCACCACCTCTCACATGGATTTGGAGGAATTATATACATATATACATTCTATATATACTAGGCATCTCGTGCGCCCAATTACTAGGCTCGCCCGCTGCGCGGCCTCGCCTGCCCTGCAGCTCGCATACACAGCTCAGCTGCTATGCGGCATCGCCAACAGCTCGGCTGCTGCATGGCATCACCTGCTCTATTGGCATGTGCAGCGAACAATTGCTCAGGGGCCGTTGCCTCTCCCTTTTATAAAGAAAACATCACAATTGCTCGAGTGACTGATGATTTCACAATGCCTATGACATCATCAGTGATGTGATAAGCTGATAATGATATCCACGATGACATCATCGTGATGGGACAAAAATAGAAGCAAACAGACAAAGCCCACTTGCTCCCTTTTATACTGTATGATGATATATAAACTTTTCCCGGCTGGATTCTTTGCATTATATATAAACTTTTCCTGGCTGCGTTGTATAGAAATGCGTATAGTTACGCTGTTTTGAACCAAATCGGAATAGAACATCAGATGAAACTGTAATTATGGTCAATAGTTTCACCTGCTATACAAACACTGAACAATGCAGAACGTAGTTTCAAGAACACAAACAGAATGAACAGCACAGTTAAAAGTTGACTTAATGTATGTTCCACCATGGAACCACATTGTATTCAGACAGATCTCCTCAGAGCCAGAAAAAAAAGAGTCAGACAAAAGTGTCAAGGCAACAGAACAGTTAGCAGTTCAATCTGCTTCCTCTGCTTTACTAACTAAACACATTTGAATATCAATTTCCTGTTGTTATTTTTCCCTTTTCTGCCTGTTTATAGTTTCCCAACTGTACTCAGCTGTTCACTCAGAAACAGGCTGACTGTGAGCCTAGCTACATCTAACTACCGTCATCAACAATCAACCACAGACCACAATTATATTAGTGTATATAAAACAAAAACTGAGTAATTAAGGGCTTTCTCCCTATGTGTCTTTTACCACAGACAGCAAAAATGGTTACTCTCCATTGTGGCTCTTTGTGTGATTCTTCACGTCTTTTACAACCAACACTTTTTTACCACAGACTGAGCAATTAACTGGTTTCTCGCCTGTGTGGACTCTCATGTGTGGCTTCAAATGTGATTTGTGACTAAATCTTTTACCACAGATTGCACAATTAACTGGTTTATCACCTGTGTGGACTGTCATGTGTCTCAGCAGATTGCTCCTGTAGTCAAATCTTTTATGACAAACTGAGCAACTAAAGCCTTTCTTCACCTGTGACTAAACCCGACTGAGGTTCAAGAGTTTCCGTCATAAATCATCAGTGTCTTCAGTCTCAGGTTCAGAAGAGTCTGAAGTCTTGCACTTTTTTCCGGCACTAGTTGGTTGTAAATGGATCTAACTTCATGGCTGGTTCTGATACTCCACAATCCTCTCCATCATCTTCTGTCTTCATCTGGTCAGTTGAGCTGCTACTGGCTAGAGTCTCTGCCTCTCTGTTCTCCTCAATTTGGCTTTGATGAAGCTGTGAGGACTGAGGCTTCTCTTAATCATCTTCAATATTCACAGTCAGTGACAGGAGTGAATGTGAACTGGGAGATATCAGCCTCCTCTGGCCCTTGAAGCTGATCTCTCTCCTGACTGGTCCAGAGGTCCTCCTTTTCCTCTTTAATGTGTGGGAGCTCTGGGTCCTCCCGAAGCTGCTCTCCCTCCTCGGTCCTTATCTTTAATGTGTGGGGGCTCTGGCTCCTCCCGAAGCTGCTCTCCCTCCTCTGTCCTTATCTTTAATGTGTGGGGGCTCTGGCTCCTCCTGAAGCTGCTCTCCCTCCTCGGTCCTTATCTTTAATGTGTGGGGGCTCTGGCTCCTCCTGAAGCTGCTCTCCCTCCTCGGTCCTTATCTTTAATGTGTGGGGGCTCTGGCTCCTCCTGAAGCTGCTCTCCCTCCTCGGTCCTTATCTTTAATGTGTGGGGGCTCTGGCTCCTCCTGAAGCTGCTCTCCCTCCTCGGTCCTTATCTTCAATGTGTGGGGGCTCTGGCTCCTCCTGAAGCTGCTCTCCCTCCTCGTCCTTATCTTTAATGTGTGGGGGCTCTGGCTCCTCCTGAAGCTGCTCTCCCTCCTCGGTCCTTATCTTTAATGTGTGGGGGCTCTGGCTCCTCCTGAAGCTGCTCTCCCTTCTCGGTCCTTATCTTTAATGTGTGGGGGCTCTGGCTCCTCCTGAAGCTGCTCTCCCTCCTCGGTCCTTATCTTTAATGTGTGGGGGCTCTGGCTCCTCCTGAAGCTGCTCTCCCTCCTCAGTCCTTATCTTCAATGTGTGGGGGCTCTGGCTCCTCCTGAAGCTGCTCTCCCTCCTCGGTCCTTATCTTTAATGTGTGGGGGCTCTGGCTCCTCCTGAAGCTGCTCTCCCTCCTCTGTCCTTATGCGAAGAGCTCCCTTTTTGCAACCTGAGAGAACCACAAATAGTGCAATCGTGAGAGGCATTATATGCAGGGCTGTTTTCAAGACAATGTACTGTGTGTGTGTGTGTGTGTGTGTGTGTGTGTGTGTGTGTGTGTGTGTGTGTGCGTACGTGCAAGAGACTCACTCGACTCAAGACGGGGTGAGGTTGAGAGCTGGAAGGTCTTCTTGAAGTGAGGGGGCGGGGGGAACAGCTGGTCTTCACCTTCTTCTGTCAGATTGAGACAGGGAGACAAAATTACCAACATTATAGCAAGCATCTAAAATACAAGAGATAAAACTGCATCTCTGATCAAATTGCTCCTTCTAATTGTGTATATTCTATATTAGGCATGTGTGATTGCATGCATTTAGTGTTCACACAGTGTGTGTGCAAGTCTCTAACTAAGCACAGACTCCACGGGGTAGCTGTCCCTTGTATTTCTATATTAACCCATTGATACCTGATGCAGCATTTGTGTGTGTATCCCTTTAAGACCGCGAATGGCGTGACGCGGTTCGCGGTCTTAAAGGGATACACACACAAATGAGGGATATACACGCAAATGCTGCATCAGGCATCAATGGGTTAAATCTTTTCAATTAATGTTTTTTTATTTCCTGATTTTCCCCGCAATTGTACTTTGCCAATTCCCCCTGCTGCCCTGGTCGCTGCCCCACCCTCTCTGCCGATCTGGGGAGAGCCGTAGACACGCACACGCGCTTCCTCCGATACATGTGTGGTCGCCAGCCGATTCTTTTCACCCGACAGCGGGGAGCTTCACCGGCAGGACCTAGCACGTGGGACGATCGCGCTATTTCCACCAGTTCCCTTCTGCCCCCCGAACAGGCGCCCTGACCGACCAGAGGAGGCGCTAGCGTGTATATCTTGTATTTCTATGATTAAATCTCTCAGTGAGTGTGAAACAATGAATGGTTAATGGCTCAGAGTGTGTCCCTCAAACATGTGCGTGCTGCTGGTCACCTTGTGAGCGCTCCCTGGCAGGCCTGGTGTCTTGGCCGTGCTGCTGGTGACTCTGGCAGACTTCCTGGCTGCTTCAGCTGCCACCTGAGCACTGTGCCTTTTGCTCAGGCCTTTCTTGGGGGTGCTCGAAGAGAAGGGACGAGCAAAACAGCTGAAGACCCTTTTCTGTCAGATTGAGACAGGGAGACAAATTGCCAACATTATAGCAACCAGCACTATTTAGTGCAAAATGTAAGAAATATTCATCATTCCCAACAACAATAATACAAAAAGCAAACCAACCTTGGGTTGAGTCCGACTGTCGTGCAGCTGCTCAGGCATCATGGACGCAGAGAGGACTGCCCCGGACGAGCTGCCAGGAGGGTCGAGCTCGTCTTTGTAGTCAAAGACTTGAGGGAAGAGGCAAGACTGGAGGAAGATACAGACAGGGATTTAGTGAGATTGGTGGGCGAGGAATGAAGGGGACAGAGTGTGTGTCTTGACTAGGGTTGCACGGTATACCGGTACTACAACAGTACCGCGATACCCTGACGTTAAAAAGGATACTATACCACGTTAATTTAGTACCGGTACTTTTAAAAATGACATGAGTTGCGTTGCATCCATGTGCCACCGTCTGTTTCTCCACCGGAGTCTGTGTGCTGCAGCTTTGCTCTGTCTGTTTCAACTCCCTGTGGGCGTGCCAAGTCCGCCCTCCCCTGTCTCACTGACACTCCACTCTCCACTCCTCTGTTCAGCCGATCGGGTGGACATGCAGTGTTGCCAACTTGGCGACTTTGTCGATATATTTAGCTACTTTTCAGACCCACGTGGCGACTTTATTTCTCAAAGGCAACTAGCGACAAATCTGGCGACTTTTTCTGACCATGGGAAGCAACGTTAATGTGTTGAATCTCTACGGATTTTGCCTGCTGGCTTTTCTCCCTCTCTCTCTCTCTCGTTCGCTCTGCCTGTCTGACACACACAGCGCTTCGCCTTCACTGCAGCCTCTATCCTACCTGAGAGCAGCAGGATAGGGTTTGCTTGTCATTTCTAACAGCGTATGTTGAATCTGGCCCACACGGGCGGAGTCAGCACTTAATATTACAACCATACAGTCAGATTACAACGGCTATGCCGAAGCATGCACGGACATCAAAGCTGTCCGTCTGTAAAACGATGTTTACACAGGCAAAAGGGAGACAACACGTCCACTTGACTTGCCAAAGCATCTCTCCAACAGACGATCCGACTAGTACAAAGTGTCACAGTTTAGCGAATGTGATAACGTCAAGTCAAGCGAGTGTGATTTATTTTGTGACAAGCAAACGTTTTTCAGTTCGTTTGACGAGGCAATTAAAGGCAATGCGCCTAACCTCTGCCAAGGGGGTAGGCTATATGACGGTGTTTAAGAGTGATATGAGGTTGCAAACTGTATAACGTTAACTGTCAAATAACTCACATACACTAAGTATAAGGAACATCAGATTACTGCATATTACCATGTAAAAGCTTTAATAACACTGAGAATTATTTATTTATTTAGAATAATCCATGATTAATGTTATACTAATTGTCAAAAACTCACCTAGCCTACATGTATGAACAAACAAGAAAACACTTGACACCACATAGGCTACCACATACATTTTATTGTGGAAATAAATAAAGATACATGAGATTAACTGTAAATCTGGCACTTAATGATGAAGCTCAAACTCAGATTACACTAAAGTAGACTGAACAGACATTATTCTATTCTGCGCTCTACTGAACACATTTCCTCATTTTCTATTGAGTCAAATGAGATGCCAGCAGAATCAGTTGAGGCAGCCTTCCCCAGCTATCTTTGAACACCACATAAAGTATGATGAAGACTCAAAACATGAATTTTAACTCCCATGTTCTTCTGTCGTCCATTATTACACGACTTTTCCTGTTGTTTTAGCTTTTTGCCGTGGTATCGTTTAAGTATCGAGTATCGCAATATTTAGGCAGGTATCGGTATCGAAGTCATAATTTTGGTATCGTGACAACCCTAGTCTTGACACACAATCTATCTTGTTTTACTTCAAAATCAACTCTTTAAGTTGGAGATATGCACAAGTGTGTGTTGTGTTCAGTGGAGACTGTGTGAGATCTCACTCACCTCTGCCTCGTAGTACTCGTCCATCAACAGGTCCTCTTTAAGCAGGAACGACACCTCCGCCTTCAGATAGTGAGAGATGCCGTCCGTCTGGAGCTCCTTCAGGTCAGTGAGTTCCTGGTGATAGGCCAGCTGTTGATCTTTGGCCTTCAGGGAGCTTACTAGACCTTTCAGCTGCTTCTTCAAATCAAGGACCTGATTTTCCATGACGTTCTGTTTAGACAATTCGTGGAAAGAGGATTGTGCATTCAACATTTAAGTTAACAGATACGCACAAGAGAGAAATGTAAAACTTCAAAGTGTGTTGTGTTCATTGGTGACTGTGTGAGATCACACTCACCTCTGCCTCCTGGTAGCCTTGCTGTGCTTCAATCAGCTCCTGGTCTTTAGCAGAGAGGCTTTCCTTCATGAGCTTCATGGAGCTTGATGCAGTGTTCAGCACCTGCTCTTTAGCAGAGATGCTCTCCTTCATGAGCTTCATGGAGCTTGATGCAGTGTTCAGCTGATTCTTCAGATCTATTGCTTCCTTCTCAATCACTTCCTGTTTTAGACAGTTTGTGGAAAGAGGAATTGTGCAGTGGTTAAAAATTAGATTTGCGTAAAGGGAAAATCCACCTCAAATCATATACTTCTTAAATTATATATATTTAATATGAACATCCAACATTGTAACAGTATATATGTCAAAATAATAAAAAATAATCACAAATGATGCATCAGGTCATAATGGACTAAATGTAGCTGTGAGGCTTTAATCTGACCTTGCTGGCTGTAGCTTCACGGAGTTTACACTCTAGGCTGCTCCACGCTTCCTCAGCAAATTTTTGGATATCTATCAGCATCAGAAGCTTAGATCTGGAGAAGGCCAGCTGTGAAGACACAAGACACACATCAAAAGGAAGCATTAATTACTTCAAAATAAATACTCTGGTGTAATTATGTTAATTCTAAACAAATGTACCCCCAACCACCATTCAACAATTAAGTTAGGCTGGCTTTACACTGTGAAACTTCAAATAAGTTAGGCTGGCTTTACACTGTGAAACTTTTAGGCAACTACGGTAGTTGCAGGTTGCAAATAGCATGAAACATAATTTTCATGCAAATGCGAGCATGCATCAGTGCATTAATAGCATAGCCTACTTATCAGCATTTTGATTGGCTGTTGCATAAAACTAGTTTCACAAACTTGAGAATTTTGCAACTGTTGCAGCAGAGTTTCAGACAAGTTTCAAGTGCGTTGCTGAGGGCTTTAGACCATGCAAATCATTTGCAACTTAGTTTCACCTCAGTTTCAACCAACTAAAGTTGCGTGAAGGTTTCAGCGTGTAAAGCCAGCCTTAGAGATCTGCACAAGAGAGAAATTGAAAAGTATGTTGTGTTCAGTGGGTAGTGTGTGAGATCACACTCACCTGTGACTTGTAGTACTTTTCAGTCTCCTGCTCATTTTGAATCAAGCGGGCTTTGTCGGCTGTTGCTTGGCTGATTTGAGCCTGAAGGCAGCAGATAGTTCTGCTCCACTCCATCTGAGAAGATTCCAGAGTGTATTTCAGCCTGGTAACCTCAGCCTTGGAGATGGCCAGCTGTGAAGACAAGACGCAAATAAAAAGGAAACATTAATAGTGAAAATGTGGGATTGCTCGTCTGGTGTAATCCAAGTCTCCGGAAGCCCCAAGATGCCAAGTTGACTAGAAAGGATTTACATCCTGTTTTTAGATTACCTGGGAAGAGAGATCTCCATTCCATGCTATCAGTTGATCCACTCTAGCCTCATGAAGACTTGCGTCTAACCTGAAAGAGAGAAGACCCAAATGAGAAATAGTTTTTTGTCATACAACCAGCACTCATATGGGGGAGGATGGGGGCAGGAGTTGTGAACCTGTCCAATATCTAAAGGGGGTGGGGCTTCTTTAAGTGTTTTCAGTTCTTAGGTGCTTACCGCTTTTTGGGCGACTCAGGAAGCAGAACCATACGCTTAGAATTAGATCCTGTAAAGAAAGAAAGAAAGAGTCCATTAATATACTGTACAACAACAGTGTTTCTCTCACCGACTATCAAGGAAAGCAGATTGCCCCACAGCTGTCAACCAATCAGGGTGGGAGGCAGCTCAGCCCTGTAGGCACTGCCTCTCCCTCCTGAGCGGCCCACACCAACACTGCCCCGCGAGGAGCCAGGACCTGCTTCACACAGCCTCTCCAGGGTATATGAGGGAATCCTGAAGTTAAATTCAATAGCTTTTGAGACCTTTTTTAATACTTTTTCCAGACCTCAACAACGCCACTGGTCACATCAGCAATAGAGGTGTAAATCACAAGTTTCATCACAATACAATATTATATTGATTATTTGGACAACAATACGAGATTTGCTGATATCACAAAGTCTGCCACGATACGATTTCGATTCAATTCAGGGGTCTGCGATCGATATGGGACAATATATGCTCATTTAACACCATCAGCACAATAGCTACCAAATTGTATACCTCTCCAATGGCAATCAAAACTTGTTCATACTTTTTAAGGGCCTTAATTTCCCCTAAATTGATTGATCAACTTTTAATACTTTTCAAGACCCCGCGGATACCCTGCACGTCTCTAAAAGGTTCTGGCTCTGACTCACCTCTGCTATTCTATCTGTCCAAACTCACTCCCCTCAGCCATTCGAGTCGCACACCTGACGCCCTGGCCAACAGGGAGGCCGCCTCCTGCGTGTTGCTAGCTACTAAGCTCCTTTACGTCATCATACAGCCATGCAAAGAAGATGTATTCCCTGTAGCATCATGCACAATGCTATCTGCTGGGGAGCCCTGTGCATTTACAGCCAATCAAGTCAGCTATGCAAGGCCCAAAGCCTTTGTTTTGGTTTTGGCTACAGACTCATATCTAATGCCATGATCAAGAGTGTCTGTGCCATATCCTAACAAATGACAAGCAATTTAGATCACACCAGCCATTTCAACAAGAATAAAAAATATAAACACTAGCATATTACTATACTAATGAGAATATATAGTAAATACTAAAAAGGGCTATCACCACCCACAACAACAACAACAACAACAACAACAGTAGGGACGTCAGGCTCAGCTACACAACAGCACTGCTGTTGAGCTGGCAGGGCTTGGTGTCTTGTTTATAATAATGACACTTTAACAGAATCTGTTGCACTGTCATTCTCCATAACAGCCACAATATGGAGAAATAATCACTTTTTGGCTATCACCTTTAGCTAACGTTAATCACTTGGTTGCAGTTAATTATGACTTTTTGGCAGAACATATGACGTTGTAATCAGTGGATTGACGATACTGTAACAGGCAGCTCATAACTATAGCAGTATGGACCACACCGACCGGACACATTAGTTCTGAGGTGGCTGAAGTTCGGTAAAGTTGTAAATATATTGACAGATTCGCACTTCCTGGATCAATATCTCATAAACGAAGCGTTTGTACCGCACACACGACGCCTCTTTCCCATCTTAGTAAGGTAGACAACGAGCTACAACCTCATTTTCACGTAAACGAGCAATCCTCCAGTCCGAGAAGTGCGAATCTGTATATTTCCAACTTGACCGAACTGCTGCAATAGCTAACGTCAGATCACCCTATCACGGTGTGTCCGTTAAGTTTATTTCTCCTCACAAACAGACAGTGCTCCAGGCAGCTTTTTCCATGCAAAAACGCTTTGTGAACAGCCCCATACACAGCAGATTACCCCTGCTCTTCCATTACCATATTCTCATAGGGATATGGCTAATGCCAAATTAACTGCTTTCACCGAACCTGGGTTCCACTGTTCCACACGGACGTTAATTCTGGTTTCTAACGCTAGTCAACTTGTGAGTAGATAATCACAACAGTCTTAAAGGCACTGCAAACATCCATCTGTTAAGTTAGCTTACCAAAATGCTGTAAATTAAAACAAACTGTTAGCATGATAGGAGAGCCTAACGTTAGCTAATGGGCGTGTACATTGCCCTGCAAAGATAAACCCCGGCGGCCATTAAAACATGTTTAACATTTTTTTTTTTTTTTTTACCAACCCCTATAACCAAGTTGTTTACTTGCCTAACGTTAACCATTACCGTAACCACCGACCTTCAAGATGTAACGTTAATTCATGTTAGTTAGAACCCACTCAACCCAGCAAGCACATTAGCTAATGTGCTAACTGACGTTAGCTTGTTTTTGGCTAGCAGAGACGGTAGCACCAAACTCCATCGATTTTCATCATCAGAATGCCTCACCTGTCTCCAAACCTCGATTAGGAAGAAGCTGGATTCCTGCTAAACGCAGGCGGTAGGCACTCGGGTGCATGTTGGCTGGCTGTTAGCTAGTCTTCTGGCTGTTAGCTAGTCGTCTCTTCAAACGGACGCGTTGACTTCCAATGCTCGGTACGACAGTCAAGAGAGTGTGGCTCTACTGTAACTGGCAAGGACTGGCGAGAGACTGACGTCAGTGTCAGCAAACAGAATATTTAAAGCTCCCCGCTCTAGCCAGGTCGACCAATCAGGTCAATTACATAAACACCGTCGTCAACGCGTCCACACCATTGGTCCCTTCTACTACCGGAAGGTCACTTCTTCTTCTTCTGTTTGTTTTTACGGCGGTTGGCATCCAACATGTTGCATTACCGCCTCCTTCTGGACAAATCCATCCAATGTTCCCCCTAATCCATTAGTCTTGTTATCAGTCCAGCTCCTCTAAAAAAAACGGACAACTAGTTTCTTCCCCTCCACTACTCCCACACATCCCATTATACCCTTCACACCGCGTTATTAAAATCTAGGTTTGGTTTTAACCATGATTCCTGTATGCAAAGCAGGTCTGGTTTCACGTCCCTGCATGCAACGGTCACGGAGCGGGGGGGGGGGGGGGGGGGGGGGGGGGGTGTTTGGGATTCATGACAGATTTTTCCTTGGGGATTCGGATCCTGTCATCCTCATGTCAAATCACTGCTCATGTCTTGCTGGCACTGCAGTGTGTAACCACACAGCTGCTTTGCTGTTTCAAACTGGTGATGTAATTGATTGGCATTTTATGTTTGAAATGTGCTATATAAAGTTTATTATTATTACTACTCAGAGGTGAATGTGCAGGTTGTGCCCCCTGTCTGTCCACACCTGCACTGAGACAGAGCAGGAATGGCACAAGCTCAGAACAGCAGTAGGTGAGACACAATTCATAGGCCTAATATTCCTGATATTCAAGTATAAACAATTGGACAGCTGTATTGGAGGCATGATCAATACCAGAGTCCAACTTTTAAAGTGTCAGGAACCTTATAATAATGTATTATTGAATGCCATTTTGTTCTGCTCTCATTGTTTTGACATAGGATTATAGGCAGTGGTATGCCCAGCCTAGGGGTAACCAGAGACATAACATAAAAAAGGCGACTCCCCCCTTTCCCCTCTCCCAAGGATGACCAGGCCACCATAGGTTGCAGTCCAACAACAGTTGTTTTTAATGTAATGTGATGTGCACAACCCAAAACAATAACCAAAATCTATTTATGAGTTAAGCTTAGGCTACCTGTCAAATAAAAACAACCCCAAAGAAACAACCGGTATCTTACCTAACTTAACTAATACAAAACACAGGAGAAAAATAACTCAGGAAACGAAGGCTTCACACCCCTACATGGCTGTCATGAGGACTGCAATAGTTAATAATAATTAATAATAAAGATAAAGTAGTTACATTTTACAAATACAAGTAGCCTAAATATGAAAGCCCACAGTAAATGTGTAAATAAGCCACACCACATTGTAAACAAAGGCTTTCAAACATTTACACCTTTTTAAATATGACCTGTATCCAAGTTATCTGGATAATGGTCGCATTTAAAAACCAGGTGTAAATGGGGTGAAAGAGATCTCTCAATGTGAGCCAGACTACCTCCAGATGTGGTCAGGCAGATCTGATCACATCCTGATCACGGTGCGTTTACACCTATGGTTTTACACCTTGCATTAACATGTTTTTCTCCTTAGCTTTCCTGCCTGGTTTTTTGACTCTGGAGGAGTACAGGTCCTGGATGGAGGGCAGTTTGGCACCAATGACTTGTTTTCTGCAGTCCTGACCATCTGTTGCAGTCTGTGCCTGTTGTGTTTGGTGGGAGACCCAAACCAGACAGTGATGTGAGTTGCAGAGGACAGACTGGATGATGGAGGTTCTGAGAGATTATGGATCCCAGGAACTGAAGCTATAGGATTCCACCGTAGACACAGAGCTGTTGGATATAGCGAGGTGGCCAGTGCTGGGGGACTCCTCTGTACAGTTTTGAGTTTTGAGTGTTCAGCTCCAGGTTGTTCTGACCGCACCAGAGGGCAAACCGTTCAACCTCCTGTCTGTATGCATACTCATCGCAGTCGCAGATGATGACTGTGTTGTCTGTAAACTTCAGGAGTTTGACAGATAGGTCCTGGAGCATTGGGCCCCTGGGCCTGGGCCCGGTAGACCCGTTCGGTAATACATCCCTGGCTGTTTGCACACTGTTTTCCCCCCCAAAAATATACAGCTATTACAGCAACACACACAATGGATTTACAGTTCAATTCAAAGTTGTTTTACAAAAACACAAGGAAGTGAAGTTTAAACCTTATAGGCATGTAGTCTTGCATTTGGGCCTATTGGGTCTTACAGTGCGGCACACTCAATTAAAACCAAAAGTACAATAACCCTCTAATTGTCCATAAACTTGTGGAACATTTTGTCAAAAATAAAGGGTTGGTGCCATAAGGGTTAATTTGATCCCAGGTTTGGACAAGATCCACGGTGCACCCTGTGAAGACGCTCTGGGTTATGGGCCCCTGGGTACTGGCTCGGCCGGTAGGCCCATTCGGTAGTACATCCCTGGCTGCTTGTGTCACTTGATTGTAATCACCTGTTAATTGATTACAATCACCTGTTACTTTCCTACCATGATGGCCGTGTGGTGATGTAACAGAATCCTATCAATAGGAGGATGTAACCACTACCAGTGGAGCAGTTGAGACCAGACAGCAGGCAGCAGTATGTCGACACCACTAGAGGGCACTGTGCTGCAACATGTAGCTGCAGTGTGGCTGACAGCTGGTGTGGTGTAACCTCACTCCATGCAGACCTAGAGGCTTATACCTTTATGGTGTATGGGATAAAATTAAAGTTGACATCATAAGATGTATGAAACTGGTGTAAGTTATATTTTAAAGGGGAAAATATAATGCTTTGCTGAAAATATAATAGATTTTTACTATATTAACTCATTGAATGCCATGGACGTCCTTCGACGTCCAATTAAATAGTGACGTAGAATGCCACGGACGTCCTTCGACGTCCAATGCGTTTTTTGACGGTGGGACGTCGATCAAAGCCTTCCGCAGCTCCTGTACAACTATAGTAGCTATTGGAGGTGTATAACCTATTTTACGGACTCATTAGGTGGCGACAGTGCTTGCTCGGTGCAGTCCAGATTAGAGACAGGTCCGAGAAACAGCCTAAAAGCCGTGGATCAAAGACAACCCGATGCATGCTCCCAGAGCCATTTGCTCTGTCGCGGGAGCTGACATTGGCTCCGAACAGGAGTCAATCCGCGCTCACAACTGAGCCCCTCTGTCCCTGTCTGTCTGTCTGTCTGTCTGTATAGTTTCTCCACCCGATTAGCAGACAGGAAAGCAGCCCCTGACGCCAAACCATTCAGCAATCCGGGTTGGCTCTTCCCTGCTGTGGCGCTGAGAGCCGACAGCAGCACACAAACGCAGGACTCCGAAAATATAATGGTTGCGTGAGGCTGTGTGCAGTGTGGGGAGGAGTTTACGGGGGGAGGGGGGGAGGGGGGTGGTGCACGCAGGGCATCACACAACAACTACGTCACTACATCAGAAAATATTATCTTCAGACTCAGTGAATGTGCTTGAAATGCTGCATTTCACAAAAGGCGGATTATCTCAGCTAATAATTTGAAAAGCCTGAAAACGCTGAAAACAACCTATCTTCTCCGGCTCATAACTAAAGAACGGAAAATGGTATCAATAAACTTTTTTTTGCTGATGATACAATAGAGCCAGCTCGTTCTTGTGCGTGTTCGGTGTTTACATAGTAATATCACACAATATTCTGTGGGCCTCGAGAAATCACTGAAAACGCTCTGAAAACTCTGGCACTGGGAGCATCCGTTCTCCAAAAGTGGCTGGCACTGAATGAGTTAATGGTTGTTTGCCTTGGGTTAGGGTTAGTTCCCATCATTTTAATTTACCACACTGATCTGTTAAAATAACCCCCTTTTTCTCCACATGATCTGGGACCTTCTCATGTGGCAGATGGAAAAGACAATCTAGTGCAGGGGTCAGGGGTCACCAACCTTTTTGACCCCAAGAGCTACAGTAGGCTATACGAGGGATCAGTGTTGGTACACAAACGGCAGCTTATAATGGGACCCTATGGAGCCAGCCTTGAGTGTCTCACGCTAGCAGTGCTTTCTACTAAATTCACTTCATTTTAAAAACTGCGACAGTTCACACAACTTTAACACGACATACATATATTATACATCAGACCCTTGAGCTACTTCTGCTCTCACTCAGAATGTCAAAATATAAGCGATGTGATGTATAGTTTTTGAGATATAACGTTTGTTTGGCACAACTCATAGGCTACTAGTAAACTGCTGTGGTTCCGGTGTGATGTCACACTGATTCTATAGATACAGTCAGTCTGTGGGGGAATATTGTGCATTTAAACAGGAGACAATCATCTCTCTACTATATGTTCAGCTAAATGCTCCACAGGTCTGTTACCTTCTTCCAAGCTTCATCATTTAAATGTTAGTGTCTCTTGAGTTGAGGGGAACCTGGAGCGATGAGAGCCACTGGCACCCTAAGGGGTTTCCCTACGCAAAGGGCAGGGGCTTTGAAGATGATTGAAGAGTCTCCTTTTTAAACAGTGTTTTCAATCAGCATCTCAGCCTCTCACTGTGACGAGGAAAGAGTCTCTGAGACACAAACACATTTTAAACATGGTCACGGAGTCTCTTGCTGCTCACATACGTTGTTCACTTTCCAACAACATGCTCTGGATTCAGCTATGTAAGCGTGCACATGATCAAATCAAACCAGCAAGAAGCAACTTGTGAAGAAAAGTAAGAGAAGCAAACAGGAATACAATAGCCTACCAAAATTACAACATCGTATCAAAATTACAACATACAATCACATTTGTAAGAACAGAGTACAATAAAAAATGCATACATCTCTGACTTACACTAAAATGTCAGGATTTTGATCTGAATCCATACTATTACACCACTATTCTTAATAAATAAACTTGTATCACATACATCGGGTTTCAGCTGAAGAAAAAGGGTTTAGTGCGCAGTTATTCTTTAACTAAACCAATAAAACTATTGTGCCTATGGCTATTTGAGCAGCCCTGACTCAGAAATGTTTGTGTAACTAGTACAACTGCTGCAACCCCCCCCCCCCCCCCCCCACGCCCCACGCACCTCTTCCAGTTCTGCTGGTGATCAAGCGCTTGACGGAGCCGTCCTGGAAGTCAGTTGTACAGACGGGCCTTCTGTCCGTACTCCATGGTGTGTTTGGACATCTCCAGGTTCTTCTCCAGCTGAGGCAAATAATTGATACTCTTTTTACATAGCTAATTATGTCAATGAAACAGGATAGGTAGGTAGATACAGTAGTTAGTTTGTTTGTAGGGGTGTGACAATACATCGAGCTATTATCGATGTATCGCTACATCATCAATATCGTATCGTGTATTGATGCAAAGTGAGATATCTATCGTCATCTTGAAGATACGCCTTGTAAATCCAAGCATGGCATTGATTATGTTCATAATTGAAAGGTCATCAAGGGCCCTTTATGGCAGTGGTTCTCAAATGGGGGTCCGGGGACCCCCAGGGAACCTTGAGGGGGTTCCAGGGGGTCCCCAGCCAAACGGGGGGTAATTTATTTTCGCTATGATTCCATTCATAAGTAACACAATGACTATTTTGGTCATGGGTTTTATACACTTTCTGTAACAAAACATCTAAAAGCATCAATCTTATTATCATATGGGGGAACATGCGACAACATCATATCAAATGGGGGTCTGTGGTCTAATTTCTGTCAGTTTAGGGGTCCTTCACGTGAAAACATTTGAGAACCACTGCTTTATGTTAACTGATTAAAAAAATCATTTACACTTAAACTTTAGATTGAACAGATTGTTTTTCATATAAATGCCTGGAAGAGCTCAGAAATAAAATACATTTGTCAAATATTTGAGTTGCTTTTTGTGAGTTGATGGAAATGTAACTGATTGTGTTAAATGGGCGATATCATCTCATATCGATCGCAGGCCCCTGAATAGACCCTTTTCACAGCCACCATTTTGTGTCTAAAAGGCAGGAAGTTTCACAGGTGCACCAAAACCTTAATTAGGGTGTCCAACTTCCAGTCCATTTAGGTGTTCCAGTGCTGGGGCCCTAATTAGTGAGTTGGTTGCAGTGCCTGCGTTTCCCCTGCCTTTAAGACACAAAATGGCAGCTGTGAAAAGGGCTAATTGAATCGAAATCGTATCGTGGCAGACTGTGATATCAGTGAGACAAAAAGAATAAAAACTACTCGCACACCGCAGAGCTCCTTTTCTCCAGATTTATTGCTGTAGCGCGTTTCGAGCTACATGCTCTTCATCAGACAAGACAGTACAGGACGCCATCATAGATATAGTGGTCAAGTGTCACATGATACAGTCACATGATGAGATCAGGTGTGATGACAGACACCTGTGTAATTGAGAGAAGGAAAATGCATATGCACACCAGGGCCGTTTCTCAATACCAAGAATGCATTCTTGTTCTTGGGTTCTTGGGGAGAACATTCTTGCTAGTCGTTCTTGGAAGAATGAACTTGCTAGGTCACAAGCACACATGACGCTGTTGGCAGTTTGAGACGATGCGTTCTTGAGAGTATTGCGCAATACCAGCGCAGAGGCCGCCTGCAGTACTACACAAATAAAAAGCTCAGCTGATGTAGAAGCAGCCAATTGTGCTCTGGAACTTTTTGCCATTTTTCGCCATAAATGTTCGTAAAGTGGCACTTATTGAAACCTACTACCCTGCTTGTAGGCATCAAAAGTCATCAGAAATTAATTTAGTGATGAAATAAAACTTTAAATTGTAAAAAACTTTCCGGAGCTAATGGCATCTTCTCTGCTGCGTTCTGCCCATGGATGTATTAAAATAACTGGATAGGGGACCTGCCACGCCCACCCATGCATTCGGACGGAGGTAGCTCATTGGCGCATGAAGCCATCATGGGGGCTTTTTCTTCCTGGTTTTACTTCCTGACTATGCAGCCCAAGGCGAAGTGCGCATGTGTGCCATGACGTGTTCCATGACGTCTCCCACCCCTCCCACCCATGGATTGTATTACAAGAAGAAAATACCCCCGTATATGGCTCTTAGTGGCTTCTGAAGAAAAAAATGCCCCATAAAAAATTAGTTGATAATTAAAAGAGTCGTTTTATACTTTGAGTGACACCCGGAAAAAATTCCCCTGGGTTTAACAGCTGCCGGAGTCCCCATGCAAGTGGATGGGAATTTTCCTTTCTGGGCTGCATGGCGTCACGTGACTTGCAATACAGAGCTTCGCCAGCATGTTCAAATGGCTTCAAAGCCCAGCGCTATTCCTGGGGGCTTGGTTCTGCCTCTGCTTATGCCGAAATGCATGCTGGGATATCTGCCTTGCCAAGTTGACACAAGTCACCAACCAGAGCATCCTCGGTAAAGTGGGCGTGTCGAGAACACATCCGGGAATTTTAAGCGTTCTTGGCGAAATGTGAACTTTGTATTGGAACAGTACTTGGGCTGCGACTGATGACGTTTCACAGGGACACAAGAACGCAAGAACACACAAGAACACTTATTGAGAAACGGCCCAGGTGTAGAGAAAACGGCAACAAATCCCATCTGCCATTAACCATTAACAATGGAAATATAGAAATGAATCACTAAAATTACTTGAGAAAAAGTCTAAACATGTCAAAACATCTAAACATGTCAACCTGACCTGTGTATTTTGGTGCTATTGTGATTTTAATCTACATTCCTACAGGTGAGTTTAATGTGTGTCGTTTTCCTTTAGTCACCTTCTACCTACCTTTGACATATATGCAGTATGTCAAAGGTAGGTAGAAGGTGGATTTTTGTCTACTCAGTATTAGCCTGTGCAATCTTACCAATATCCTGAGGGGTAGCCCTCAGGGATGGGCAGAGCTTACAAATATCCTGAGTAGCCCTCAGGGATGGGCGGAGCTTACCAATATCCTGAGTAGCCCTCAGGGATGGCCGGAGCATACCAATATCCTGAGTAGCCCTCAGGGATGGGCGGAGCTTACCAATATCCTGAGTGGTAGCCCTCAGGGATGGGCGGAGCTTACAAATATCCTGAGTGGTAGCCCTCAGGGATGGGCGGAGCTTACAAATATCCTGAGTGGTAGCCCTCAGGGATGGGCGGAGCTTACAAATATCCTGAGTGGTAGCCCTCAGGGATGGGCGGAGCTTACAAATATCCTGAGTGGTAGCCCTCAGGGATGGGCGGAGCTTACAAATATCCTGAGTGGTAGCCCTCAGGGATGGGCGGAGCTTACAAATATCCTGAGTGGTAGCCCTCAGGGATGGGCGGAGCTTACAGATATCCTGAGTGGTAGCCCTCAGGGATGGGCGGGAGCCAGTTGAGGTCTGGCCAGCCCAGGGTCTCGTTCACATTCTGCTTTTCTAGCCATTTAATAATGGCTTCAAAGTATCTCATCAGTGCACCGGCGTCCATCTTGTTGGTGCCCAGGGCTTCCTGGAGCACTTCAGGCCAAGGTTTGGAAGAGCCAGCCTGAAGAATCTTCCTGGAAGAAGAAGATTGAAATGGTTGCATCCATAAACTGCATCCTTAAACATGACTTGCTCATATCTGTAAATGTGGTCAGCTCTGGAGGCCCTATGAGTACACATACTCTAAGATGGCCCCCGCCTCCTTGGAGCGGTAGATGTCACACGTGTGCAGAGGGCCTGTGTGCTTTGCTGCCTGACACAGTTTCTCGTGGAACTGGAACTGCAGGATGTAGCTGACAAAATACCTGCAATAATAATAATCACCACCATCACGTCATCATCTGTATTTACCATCATCTGACACTCTAGTCTCTTAGGTCTATCCAAATCGAGCCATTGCACACAAGCACACACACATGCAGACAGAGGGAGAGAGAGACAGGAAAATCCTGCATTTCTACACCACCTACTGTATCTAACCATCATTTTTCATCTTGGGGCCCGGAAGAAGAAGAAGAAGAAGAAGAAGAAGAAGAAGAAGGAGGAGGAGGAGGAGGAGGAGGAGAAGAAGAAGAAGAAGAAGAAGAAGGAGGAGGAGGAGGAGGAGGAGGAGGAGGAGGAGGAGGAGGAGGAGGAGGAGGAGGAGGAGGAGAAGGAGGAGGAGGAGGAGGAGGAGGAGAAGAAGAAGAAGAAGGAGGAGGAGGAGGAGGAGGAGGAGGAGGAGGAGGAGGAGGAGGAGGAGGAGGAGGAGGAGGAGGAGAAGGAGGAGGAGGAGGAGGAGGAGGAGGAGAAGAAGAAGAAGAAGAAGAAGAAGAAGAAGAAGAAGAAGAAGAAGAAGAAGAAGAAGAAGACCTTTGGTGTGCCTTGTGTTAGTCAGTGGTGGCAGTTGGAGATGTTTGGACAAGATGCTACCTGATGTATGGTGTGTTTCCAGGAACGTGAAATTTTGCCCCCGGATCAAAGTGCTCCTCTGTGCGCTTGGTGGGCGGGCAGACGCCTTGGTATTTTGTCCTTTAAAGAGCAATGGCAGAAGGAATATATGGATTCAGTTTCCAGTGTGTTTGGGTCATTGAAAGGCACTACACAAATTGAATGAATTATTATTATTATTATTACGGTATTATTATTACTAGAAATATTGCACGCTTCGCACGCGCATCTCACATATTTGCATCTCTGGGAGCTGCCCACTAAAACCACAGTCATGTACTGCTGGCCACTGAGCAGCTCCACTAGAGCTGTCGGGGGTTGTGCCTTGCTCAAGAGCACCTCAGTAGGTGTTGAGGGACGGTACACACACACACACACACACCCCTTGTTCAATGTGTTATTATTAGTATTGTAATTTGCTACTGTTGTGTCAGCTAGAATTAGCTAGACAAATTTTCTGTGAAGCCCTCTGAGACATGCTTGTGAATTATACAAATAAATTGTCTAGAACCTTGGCGTGAGAGGTGTTTGTCTATGGGATTCTTCTATGGCATTACTCCAATCATTTTTGCATCAATCATTCACTTTCCCAAACCACGTTTTCTCAGCTGGTCCAAAGATTCAAATGAGTAGGGGGGCACGGTGGCGCAGTGGTAGCGTTGTCGCCTCACAGCTAGAAGGTCCTGGGTTCGATTCCCACCCGGGATGCTATGAGCGCTGAAGGAGTGTGTGCCCGTCCGCATGTCCTCAAATGCCCACTGCCTGTGTCGGGTTGTCAAAAAGGGCCTTTCTGTGTGGAGTTTGCATGTTCTCCCCGTGCCCCCTGGGGGTTTCTTTCATATTCATAGCTTTCAAGGGGCGTTACGTGCTGCCGAGAACGCCCACCTGGCGGTCAAAAAAAAAACTTGCCAGCCGTGTCGACTAGTTTCTCACGCTGTGTTTGTTCAGCCAAAGTGCCGGATAGCCTACCTGTTGTGCTATCGGTTGCACTAAACCGACGAGGAGACACGCCTGGCTTGTGTTTTTACAGAATCCCGTGGGAGGAAGAAAGGAGGAGGTTGTGGATTTGTGCGACGTGGTTCAGTTGCTGGGGAGGGCAAAAAAAATTGCTTTTTTTTCTACCATCAAAGTACACACGTCTTTGCTCTTTGCGGCCAACATTTCATCAAAGGTAAGCTCAAGTAACGTTAACGGGGTATTAATCATTATTGTAACGTTACTTGAGCTTACCTTTGATGAAATGTTGGCCGCAAAGAGCAAAGACGTGTGTACTTTGATGGTAGAAAAAAAAGCAAATTTTTTTGCCCTCCCCAGCGACTGAACCACGTCGCACAAATCCACAACCTCCTCCTTTCTTTCTCCGACGGGATTCTGTAAAAGCACAAGCCAGGCGTGTCTCCTCGTCGGTTAGTGCAACCGATAGCACAACAGGTATCCGGCATTTTGGCTGAACAAACACAGCGTGAGAAACTAGTCGACTTGGTTGGCAGCCTACCTAAGTTTTTTTTTGACCGCCAGGTGGGCGTTCCCGGCAGCACGTAACGCCCCTTGAAAGCTATGAATAGGAACCCCTCACCAAAAACATGCAATATCCTGGTTGCTGAAGTGGTGCCTCCTCTGATCGTTCGGGGCGCCTGTTCGGAGGGAGGGGAACTTGTTGGAATAGCGTGATCCTCCCACGTGCTATGTCCTACCGGTGAAGCTTCCCCTGTCAGGTGAAAAGAAGCGGCTGGCTATGTCTCGGGGGAAGCTGATCTCCCCAGATCAGCAGAGGGTGGAGCAGCAACCAGGATAAATACATTAGAATTAGCACTAATGGGGGATAAAAATGGGATGGGATGGGAGGGGGAGGGGGGTTTGTAAACAAATTAAAAAATCAAAATCAAATGAGTAATCTTAACTGCCAACCTGAGGTACCACCAGTCAGAGTTTAGGCGCTCTGGGGGCGTGCCTCCGCTGAACACGCCCCATCTCCATTGGTCAATTAGGTAGCCAAAGGGGAGGAACGCGATCTTGCTTAGAGCCGTCTTCAACAGGAAGTTAATGTCAGTCTCTGCAGGAAGTGATTACAAATAAAGCACTTAATAACTCGTGAATTTTATTGATTGTTTTTCGAAAAGGTTGTCACTATATTCTGAAAGGTGCTTTTTAAGTGAAGTTTATTATTATAATTACCATGGTCAGCGGTCAGAGCCTCCAGTAGGCCGATGGTGTACAGATGTTTGGGTGTGGAGGCGGAGAGACCCAGGACATCGCCGATAGCCTCGTGGAAACCGGGGTTGGCTCCTCTCCGGAAGCCTACGGGCTGGTCCTTGTATTGCAGGTAGTACTCCACATGTCCCATCTCATGGTGCACGGTGGAGAGAGCCTCCATAGTCACTGTGGTGCACATCCTAATCCTGAAGAGGAGGAACTATCAATTCATTCCTTATCAGTTAGTATAATCAACGACAGTATTGTAGCCATCTCGATGGATAAAGTGAGCACGTTGGTCCTTGGCCAACCGGATTGTCCCTTTGGTCTGATGGTTAACATGTTGTGCTTGTGAATGACAGACCCGGGTTCGAAATCAGCCCTGCCTGTGTCGTTATATTGGTGTCAGAAGTGGGATCTGTCGGTAGTAGGGGTGCACCGATCACGTTTTTTGCCACGATCACCGATTGCCTATGGGAAATATCTGCCCAACCGATCATCGACTGATCACCGATTACCTTGTAGGATTAAAAAAGTTTGGAAACGTTAATTCGGTCGATTATTTCTCCCCTTTAATAATACCAATTGGTATTGTATTTTATATTGTTGGAAAGCCTGATTAGTGATAGGGCTTTTTTTTATAAAAAATTTTAAAAAATAAAAGCTACATTCCTTACTTGTTTTATGTGTTTAACTGCTGTAATTGTTTAAATTGTATTAGTTCTGCAGAGAGGTTTTGCAGGGTTTACTCAGCTCAACAACTATCTTCAAACAGCAAAATCCAAGTGACAGAATTTAAATTGGCTGCAACTACTCTAATAACATACTTGTTATTTATTTATTTTCAAGTTGAGCTCAGTTTGGTGTGAAAAGTATGTATATTGATATTGTTCTAGCAACTACGTAAACCAGCGTATATGCTTTGATTTTCAATGGGCAGCATTTCAAGCAATTTTATATTGTATATTGTTTTTAAACTATTTTGGAAGAGAAAATAACCTTTTTTTTGTAAATTTTTGTATGACAGCAGTTTTAATACAGTAACTTAATATAAAGAAATATCGGCAATCAGCCGATCGCATATATGAGGTCAAAATCGGCCGATACAGATTGCGTGCCGATCGATCTGTGCACCCCTAGTCGGTAGGGATCACGGTGCGGTCACCGGAGGCGCAGGGCGCCCCGGTTGCGTGGGGGAGCGGAAGGACGCCATAAACGGGATGATTGGCGGCAGAGTACGCGGAAGCGCAGGGGAGGGGAGGCAGTGTAGCGATCCGGTCTCTATGCATAAAGTGAGCATGTTGGTCCCTTTAATGGTTAATGTGTTGCGCTTACGAATGACAAACCCGGGTTCGATACCAGCCTCGCCTGTGCCGTTACAGTATTATCAACGGTAATGGAAGATCAATACAGTAGTACTAGTCAAAAGTTTTGACACCTGATTGAATGTATACATTTCTCATGAACTTGAAGCCATTCTGATCTAAAGGCTTTTGCTTAAATTTCTTTCCAAAGTTTTTGACTTTCCATCCAGGCAAAATGTTCTAAGCTGACTCCGCAGGACCTTGTCTGTTTTACCTGAAGTCTCTGCGGTTTAAGAAGTCCGAGGCACCCCCGTGGCACACCACCTCCCGATCAACAGGCTTCACCAGCATGGATTTGTCCCAGAACTCCTGGGGCATCTCCAACAAGCCCAGAGAGGTGAAGAAGTCCTCAGCAACATGGAACATGAGTGTGGCATTGTAACCCTGGAGAAAGAGAGGTAACAATGAAATGCTTCACCTCAGTGGGTTCTGGCAAAGCAACCTTCAACAGAAAAACAGAAAGGGTTTGATTTCATTGTCTGCAAGACCCAACAACTGAATTTCACTTTTTCCATAGTCATGTCAGCTTTCCCCTGACTTACTTGTTTGACCATTTCATCAGTCACGTCCACGTTGGGTTTGTCAGGGAAGGGGACCATCATGTCATAAATATTGTGCCAGGTCTGAGCCCACATGTTTCCTGAAGGAGAGGGAGAACAGACACTCGAGCATCAGCATCAACTTGCTGATCAAATTCCTTACGATAACCGCACCGTTTAAAATTTTCATTATCATTAAAACCGTGTTACCGTGATTACCGTGTTACCATGGTTACAGTGCTTTGAAAAACATGGTAAATACTGTCCATCATCAACCAAAGTTGGCAACCGTCTCCCAGACGCAGACGCGCAGCCTTGGAGAAATGATTTCAGTGAGTGTGTCAATCCTTTTTGGGTCTGAGTTTTCAATATAAAACGTAACATGATTTCAGTGAGTCTCTCACTACTCTTTGAACATTTTCAGCAATTTATTACGAATACCGTGATAATACGATAACCGTGATAATTTTGGTCACGATAATCGTGATGTGAAATTTTCATACCATTACATCTCTACTCACAAGCACCGTTTCTTTAAAGCAGTGAGGCAAAATGACTGGCAGGCAATGGCGTGCCTCCCTCGATACTGTGGACTGTCACCAGGAGTTGGTGTGATTACATTTCACTTCCTCCTATGCATCTATAATAACTGTTGATGTATAGGCTAGTCTAGTGTGTAACACACATTCATGCCTCCAGCCAGGTACTGGCAACATCAAAAGGTGCATCTGCCCTACCTAGCAGGTGAGCTGGGATGGGTCCTTGGAGGTTGATGTACTTGGGGCCGTACTGCTTGTAGAGCTTGCGGCGGACAAAAGCATGCAGTTGCTGGTAGAGGGGCTCGACGGTCTTGTAGATTTTCTCCAAATCCTCCTCAAATGTTGGAGTGTCATACCAGGAGCGCCAGTAATCTCCAGTGTCCTTAAAACCTAGACAGGACATAATGTTCATCTTGTCAGATGTTTGCCTGATGTATATATTTTTTTAATGTACTGTACACACTACCAGTCAAAAGTTTGAACACCCCTGATTCAATGTTTTTCCTTATCTTAAAGTCATGTCAATCTAAAAGCTTATGCTTAAATGCTTGTTTCTTGCACAAATATAAATAGTGAAGTTGATCCTATGTATGAAGTTCTTTCCATGCGCTACGCGCGCTCAATGCCTAGGCTTGGCCGCTACGCGAGTACGCACCCTCGCCCCGTAGCTCGGCTGCTGCGTGGCCTCGCCTGCCCAATTGGCGAGTGTGTGTGTGTGTGTTGCTCACTAAATGTTATTGCATCAGTGATGTCAACAATGCCTCCGTGTGTGTGTGTGTGTATGTATGTGTCCCATTATAATATCACTGATGACATCATCAGTGTGTGTGTGTGTACCCCCCTATGACATCACTGATCAGTCTTGTCACAATGCCTCCTTGTGTGTGTGTGTGTGTGTGTGTGTGTCTGTGTGCGCGCGCCCTTATGACATCACTTTTGACATCATCACTGATGATATCATCACTGATGACATCACTGATGTCATCACATCATTAGCTAAAAAACAAAATTCAATAAAAAATGTATTAAATTTTAAATTTTACAAGACAAGACAACGACAAAGACAAAAAACAAAAACAAAAAGACAGGGCAGCTCAGACACTTCATAAGTTAGCAAAGACATAGATGTGGACAACATTAAAGGAAAGGATGGACAAATTAATGAGAATACAATAAAATAACTTAAATTAAATTAGATGTACATGGCAAAAGGCAATAATCAGGTGGCAATATCACTTCGGTTGAGGTATCCAATAGTCAGTGTCTCTGCTAGGTTAGGGTCAATATATTTCAAATAAGGCTCCCACACTTTATAAAAGACATCGGTTGTTGAGTGCAGTATACATGTCATGAACTCCAGAGGCATAAGCTGCATAATTATCTGGTGCCAGTTCCTCTGTGTTGGAAGTTTGTCTTTAATCCAAAATAAAAGAATATTTTTTCTAGCAGCAAAAGTTAATAAATTAAATAGCCGTTTGTGATGTTTATAAAGGAGTTTCTTATGGGGAAGACCAAGAATAAGGCTGACAGGGTCTGGGTCCAACTCCACACCAAAAATGACATTCAACTGCTGCACTATGTCTGACCAGTATCGTTCTATCTTAGGACATGACCATATGCAGTGAGTGTAATCTCCCACCTCTATCTTACACTTAAGGCAGAGGGGAGACAGGCTAGCATTCATTTTATGACGAAGGCTGGGTGATATTTGCACTCTATGTATAATTCTTAGCTGCATCGACCACAGTCTGTTGCACACAGAAATTCTTTTGGCATTATCAAATATATCACACCAGTCCTCGTCATCAATCTCCACCTCAAGGTCCCTCTCCCATGTCTGCTTGGTGGCCAGTGTGTTCAGAGTAGAGGTAGACCTTAATAAGCTATAAAGAAAACCAATAAAACCTTTACTAGGGCCAAGTAAGAGTACCCTTTCGACCTCAGAGGCTTCTATATTTGTTGTTAATGTTGTACACCGGAGTATGAAGTCCCTCATCATTAGCTAATTAACCTTAATTAAAAATTTTGGCTCGGTCAGGTCACTTTACACGCCCGAAGGTTTCAGCCCGATCGCACGTAAAACGGCATAGCTGTGGCCGAACACAGAACTTGAAACAGACAAAGCCCACATACTCAATTTTATATATAGAAGATAGATAGAAGATAGTGTTGTAAAAATAAAGAAAAATGTATCCAAACTTTTGACTTGTCATGTTCTTGCAACATGTCAGGTCATGGTGAAGTTCCTACCATCAGCTTGAGAGGCCTTGTTGCTGAGCTCCACAAATTGGGGGTAGTACTTCTGAAGAGGTACACCTGATGCATTGTGCCAGCCCTCCCAGGCGTACAGCAGCTTCTTGTAGCTCTTGGAGTTGGCCATGATAGATGTCAGCTCTGGAGAGAGAGAACAAAATCAACACACCCTCAGTCACAGAGATGACAGCAAATAGAGGGACGCTGAGGCCTCGCCTCCAAACAGAAAGAGGAGGCTAAAACAATAGATATGTGTCCACTTATAGTGATGGGCAAGTTACTCAGGAAATGTAATTAGTTACTTTTTTCTATCCCATTTTTATCCCCCGTTAGTGCAAATTTTTAAATGTATTTATCCTGGTTGCTGCTCCACCCTCTGCCGATCTGGGGAGAGCCGAAACTGGCTCCATGCTTCCTCCGAGACATGGGCAGTTAACCAGCCGCTTCTTTTCACCTGACAGGGGAAGCTTCACCGGTAAGAAAATAGCACGTGGGAGGATCACGTTATTCCAACCAGTTCCCCTCCCTCCGAACAGGCGCCCCGAACGACCAGAGGAGGCACCACATCAGCGACCAGGATATTGCATGTTTTGGTGTGGGGTTCCTATATGAAGGAAACCCCCAGGGGGCACGGGAAGAACATGCATACTCCACACAGAAAGGCCCTTTTTGACGACCCCACCCGGGCGGCGGGCACTCGAGGACATGCGGACGGGCACGCACTCCTTCAGCGCTCACAGCGTCCCAGGTGGGAATCGAACCCAGTACCTTCTAGCTGTGAGGCGACAGCGCTTACCACTGCACCACCGTGCCCCCAGGAAATATAATTAGTTACTGATTACTCCTTTGAAAAAGTAAAAAGATTACTTTACTTATTACTTGGTATCAAAAGTAATTAGTTATGTTACTCGTTAATTTACATCACTTTCGCTGCCCCCCTTCTGAAAAAGTGGCGTACGTTTAGCCAACTCCTTTTAGAACTGAATCCCCTTTATTATTATTATTAATTATTAAAAAATTAACCTTAGAGGAGGAGTCAACAACCAGCCAAACCATACTTTTTATTTGTCTTCTCTTTTCAGTTTTAGAGCTACAGGATATCGGACAGATTGGTCATTCCACCTACTGGAATGACCTACCTTTGATGCTCCTGATAGATGGAACAAACTTCAGGACTCATCAAAAAAGGTTCCAAGGCACTCTTCTTCATTAAAAAGCTTTATAGAACATAGAACAGAATAAAACAGCCAACATGTTTCGGCCATAAGGCCTTCTTCAGGGCTAGTTGCAAAACCTCAGGACTCTCTTAAACTGGACAGACTGGTCTCCATAGAGACGTTCAGGTCAGGGTCTCCATAGAGACGTTCATGGTCTCCATAGAGACGTTCATGGTCTCCATAGAGACTTTCATGGTCTCCATAGAGACGTTCATGGTCTCCATAGAGACGTTCATGGTCTCCATAGAGACGTTCAGGGCGCTACTTGAGGATGCATTACATAGGAGCTGCACCTGCTTTGGATAGCCCTTTTACTTGTCTGCATCTGTGATTTTTATGATGTACTGCAACTTTTGTGATTGTAATTGTATTATTGTAATCAGGACATCCTTGAGAGAGCTTGCTCTCAATGGTCCTCCCTGGAATGGATAAATAAAGGGTAAAAAAAATAATATATATATTTGCCTAACTACCTACCTAAAAAAGGAATTGCGTTGTGGCAACGCAGTAGTCTTGCATAGCCAGACCTATCTCCACACTTCGTTTTAGCGCTCATTTCCCATACCAAGCCCTTGTAAACATGCGAGAGCCTGTATCTTCCGGATGTGTAATTACAG
The DNA here is from genome assembly GCF_964638095.1 of Poromitra crassiceps. Classification (NCBI taxonomy): domain Eukaryota; kingdom Metazoa; phylum Chordata; class Actinopteri; order Beryciformes; family Melamphaidae; genus Poromitra; species Poromitra crassiceps. The sequence continues at coordinate 12,970,053 of NC_139639.1, forward strand.
GTTTCCACCCGTAGACACAACAGAGATTGTTCTGCAGATATTCGAAGAAATCGGTTTCAAATAATTCATGTGAAAATGTATTTATACCAACTTACCAGGATCCAGGCTCCAGCAAACGTTTGGCTTTGGACACACCTTGGCTGTTGAATAGATTTTGTCCATGGTGCTGAGAATTTCATTATACTGGAGACAAGAAAAGAGTGGAAGTCATGCTTTCATTTTAGAAAGAGTTCAGCATTTCTGCTAATATAGTAGTACATTACATAATATAATATATTATATATATAACATATATATATAGTAGTACATTACATTATATATATTAGGGCTGTGGCGATTCACTTATCTCCCGATTCGATACTATCACGATTCTTGGGTGCCGATTCGATTTATATTGCGATTCTTAACACATTCACTGCCAGCCGTTTTTTCAATACTGTAGGTAGGTTCTGCCAAGGTTTTTTTTTGAGGATTCTGGCTCATCTTTCAAGAGCCGAGGATTCTTTTCTGCTAAGATTTTGTGAACACAAATGATCTCAAAAGAACTAATAGAGTGTGTGCTTTCTCTGTCTAAAAGAGATAGTTTGTAGAGTTAGTAGTGATGTAGGCATTAGCAGTAGAATACAGCATGGTTTCAGCGTCTGAAAATTTATTCTGAGATAAATGGCTTTTTGTGAAATTCGATAGAACAGTCACTTTAACCATTTATTTTTGGCGTAAGACGTCAGACATCTAAACAATAGTTTTGAACAGTAATTTCCTCCATAGCAGCAGGAAACCCCCCTCTCCTTCAAACTCCTCCCTCCGTGGGTGTGTCTCTGATGGCTTTGCAGCGTTTGTCACAAGCGAGGCTCTGCCTGTCTGTGCTGCCTGGCTGCTGGCGGCTGCTCTTTGGGCGAGTCTGCATGAGTCGTTTCGGTTGTGAGCTCAGCTGCAATGAAGCTGCGTGCGATTGTGGGCTTTCTGCCGCTGTTTCAAAGTGTGTTGCACGCATAATCTATTATGCAAATTTGCAATCCCCCACCGCCAGCTCCCAGCGCGATAATGCGCGAAAGCGAAAGCGTTTTCGCCAATCCATTTTACAGTATGAGAATGGTTTCCTCGCGCGTTTCCCTGCAGTTTTGGCTCTGCTTTTTCTAGTCTGGAGAGCACTGTCGCCACTTAGTGGGTCGGTGGAATGGGTTGTACACGTTCGGTGGCTCCAATATTTTTATAGGAGACGTGGGGGGCGTTGATCCACGTCCCACCGTATCAACACGTCATTGGCAGTCAACCGTTGGATTTTTTTTGACGTATCAACTCGTCATTGGCAGTGAACGTGTTAAGTATTGCGATTCTACGATTATTGCGATTCGATATTACGATTTATTGCGATTTTTGTTTATTTTTTTCTTTTGTTTTTTCAGTTTGTTTGCTTTTTTACACTAGATTAGAACATGGGAAAAGTTGAATCATACATTAGAGACTGTATATTATATATCATGAGTAGGGCTGGGCGATATAGTTAAAAACAGGGGCGGACTGGGATCATAATTCAGGCCGGGCATTAGATACCAAGCAGGCCAGGCCGATATGGGCCGACGCGCGTGAAATTTGGGGCGCTTGAAACCCAATTTGGGCCGTTTGAAGCCAGATTTGGGCCGTTTGAAGTCCAATTTTACAATGAGATGCACCCACTTTAACCCTGAAGTGTAATTATTACTTCAGACTAACTAATAAAGTAATAAAACCACATGCAGTGCTCGAGTGACATCACTCAGCGCACAATTGCTCAACTTCATAGACATTGTGACATCATCAGTGAGATCACAATTGTTCTCGAGTGACCATCACTGATGACATCATCCAATGTGGGACAGAAATTGAAACAAACAGAACCCACTTCCTTGTATATGATGATGATGACAACAAACCTCCTTTCTGTCATTCTCCGGCAGGTTGGCGGCTCCCAGTCTGCTGATCTGGCCTATCAGCTTCTTGACGTCAGCGAATTGCACAGGGAACGTGTCCACCAACTCAGGAGGGAACACCTGCTTGGCCTTCTTCCCCCAGGCCTCGGTGAAGGCCTGCTTTTCTAGGTGTGCATTTACCTATAGAGCCATGGGGGGAATGAGTTTGAGTTTGTCATCTCTGCAAATATTAAGGTGTTGCATAAATTACCTTAAGTTTCAATCTTAAGTTTGTCCCTTAGGCAATATCTTTGCCTAAGCTGAGGGATTCACTTCGGAGCGTTCCATAAAGGATCTTAGGTTTACTCCTTGCTTGTGTTTAGACTGAGGTTTTTACGGTAGTTACTGTCAGAATACAGCACGCTTCACTCTGCTCACTTCACTCACAGCATCCTTCAACATTAACATGACTTGACAGCATGTTATAGCTAGCTTCTTCCAAATGGACAACAATGAGAATATAGACATAGAAAGCCAAACTGGACCGAAGATGAAAATGTTATTCTCCTTGTAGAATGTGGCAAGCGTAAGCAAATTATACAAAGTTATTGTTTCTATGATGCAGCAGCCGTAAAAAAAAATATGCACAAACAGAGGATGTGGCCAGAAATAATGGACAAAATCAATGCAAGAAATCTCTGTCAAAAGAACCGTGGAAGATCTCATGCCTTTTGGTTCTGTGCTTCACTAGCGGGATTCTGGGCCAGGATATTTGACTGGTACTCTTAAGGCCTCCAAAATAAACCTTCAGCCGGAGGCAGAACTTGCCATCTTTGGCTGCTCGGAGACTTCTCTGAACTTCCCTGCAGCTGTGCAACAGTCTCTGACACAGGGGACAACTGTCGCCAAAAGACTAATTCTGAAGGAATGGAAGTCTCCCTCTTCCCCTTCATTTCAGTTGTGGTTAACAACGTCTGGGACCCGTTTCTGGCCTATCTTGACGAGGTCAGGGGTGACGGGTGACTCGCGGACCCTTTGCGTGGGGCCCCACGCACAGCATCTCCTAGAAGCACATAAGCACCGTATGTGGCTGGTAGCACTACGTTGTAACACTGAACGTCCTTATATATGTTTTTTTTTCTTTTCCTTTTTTCTCTCTGTGTCTGAGCCTCTTCAACCACCATAAATTCAGCCATTCTGGTATGTTACTATGTTACACAAATAATTTAGTTACTAAGGACCTTGTTGCAACGCATAATTCATAAGGGAATAGGGATGTCACGATACTAGAATTTCTACTTCGATACCGATACCCAGGAAAATATCGATACTCGATACCATTTTCGATACCACGCGGCGGGATGACAACACATCAAGAGGCATAAAAAAGAAACAAACAGATGGACGGACAGATGCACGCTTCTCCATAATCTAGACCTGATAAAATTCACTAAAAACTTTGACCTTACACAGCAGATTACACCTGCTTCTAGTCATCAGCCTATCACAACACAGCAGATTATACCTGCTCTAGTCATCAGCCTATCAGAATACTTTGAATTTATTGAAGCAAAAGATACCCACCAATGACAGGGAGGGAGAAATCAGTGGTATGTTTGATTTTTCATTAAGAGAAAGCACTGCTGATATTGATACAGTTGCAAATGAGTATTGTATCCGTTTCAATTTTTTAGTATTGATACATATCGATACTATCGATACCTGTTGCAAATGAGTATTGTATCCGTTTCAAATTTTTAGTATTGACTTTTATCGATACTATCGATACTTTTGACAAGCATATAAGGGAATACTTAAGTTAAGTAGCTAAGAGCAAACACTCTAGATCGAATGGTTTTCCCTTACTACATCCTAAGGTAATCTTTGGGTGATTTTATGCAACAATGTTTTTCCTAAAGGCATCCTTAGATAAAAGTTTAAGGGTAACCTTACAGCACAAACTAAAAATATCAAAAAGTCAGACAGTTGAACAAATAATCAGTTGACATATTAAGCTCGCAAGACCCCCTGCACATTTATTCAGAACACGCGAGCAAAGTTGGCCACTTTGGGAGGAAACTGAGCCTGTCATTCTCCAAATCAACCAGGGCTCGAGTGGATTTTCACTCCTGTCCCTCCCAACCCAGTCCCACAAAGAAAACTCCTGCCCGTCTTAAGAACAATGACTCCCATTCCGACTGTTTATTTAACTACATATTTATATCAACCTGATTTATTGTTACCGTAAATTTCGGACTATAATAAACTATATAAACTATATATAACTATATAAACTATATATAACGGCTTTTTCCCCGTTTTTTGGCCCTGCGGCTTATATAACGGTGCGGCTTATCTATGGATTTTTCCGGGGAAAAAAAAAAAAAAAACTGAATTCTCTCTTCTTTAGCACTCTTTCTAACTATAAATCCACTTCTGTTTTAATTTCCTCTCTTGCCCTCTTTTCACCACACCGCGGACACTGTGTGCACTGTAAAAAAAAACACAGGTGGTGTTGTGTTATGTTGTTTTGTTGAAATGATAATAAATGGGAGCTTCCTCAAACAGCCATCTCTTTCCCGACAATCCCCTCTGTGCATGAACCCTTACATATGGTAATTAAACATTAAAACACAATTAAAAAAAAAAAAAAAAAACATTAAAACACCTGCGGCTTATAGTCCGGTGCGGCTTATATATGTAACAAACAGGCAATTTTGCTGCTGCGGCTTATACTCCGGTGCGGCTTATAGTGCGGAAATTACGGTATTATGATTCCTGTCCCGCCGGCTCCCATTTACTTTGTTCCTGTGAAGTTTTCAAGTTTCTTGTCATACCGGCAACAATGCAAACATCTGTCACCTGCAATGAAACTCAGAGCCCACTCAACTTCACTGTAGTAAAAGAAATGTAAAAAGGAATATCAATAAGAAGCAAGTTTCAAGCAGAGTAATTAAAATCAGATATCAAAAACATACTTCGTAAAAACAAGTAGGTAAAAACCAAAACAAACCCCACAGGATTCCCGAAATAATGTCAGCCTCTACAGTGCATCCATTTGTGAGTGGGAGGTGCCAGTCCGGGCAGGGACCTCTCTATGGGAAAGGTTCAACTCACACCAGTTCAACATGCCTTATCTCTGTATAGACTGCCCATTGGTCACATGACACCGGCCTGGGCCCGAGGAATGGAGGGGAACTCAACTCAAAACGTGAGTTTTTTATTTATTTATTTATTTATTTTTATTAATTTTATTTTAAATTTTTATTAATTTTTTATCTATTGTCAGATAAACGGGCTTTCTCTCCAATGGGACATTTTTCAGACTTTTGGGGTGTGCGACCAATGACATGGAACCGTCGTCGTACCTACCTGCAGCTTGGAGTTGTGGTCTGTCAAGTTGGTGTTGTAGTTCCAGCTGGCCGTTTGACTCTGGAAGAACACCTCCTCGGCCGTGCTGTTGTAGTCACTGACGAACCTCGCTGCTTCAGCCGCGGTGCTGGAGTACTCCCCCGGCAGCCAGCGGGCAGGCAGAGCCTCACACAGTCCCAAGACCGGCAGCAGCAGCAGCGCTGCTGACACAAAGCTGTCCATCCTGCTCCATTTGGCTCTCAGGGAGGAAACACACTACAGTGCAACGTGTCAGAAGAGTTAGAAGAAGAGGCAAAAAAAAACTTTTCGTGAAGTGAGAGTGCGCCTCCTCCACCCTGGGGCTGTTGTATCATCCACTCCCTCACACGCCTCCACCCTGGGGCTGTTGTATCATCCACTCCCTCACACACCTCCACCCTGGGGCTGTTGTCTCATCCACTCCCTCACACACCTCCTTCCTCACCCTTGTCTGCTGGTTGAAAGGCACAGAAGCCACAGCCAGCTCCTTGTTAAGGAGCCGTTTAAAGCAGCCCACACTTCTCTGCAGCCTTGCCTCTCTCAGCAGTCTAAAGTGGAGGATGACATGGGAGTGGTTTTTCACTCCTGTCCCGTGCCAATCCCAGGCCAGGGTAAAAAAAAAATCCTGTCTCGTCCCACTCCTGGTAGAATGACTCCCGTCCCATCTCACTCCCATTTTTTTTATATATATATTTTAGTCTCTAGGCAATGCAATGATTTTGATTTGATGTTCTATCCTTCTTAGATTACTTTGTGTTCTATTGCACTTTTAATTCGCACCATTTGGCCATATCTAATCTATCTATATATCCCCAACATAAATGGGAGCTCGGGCTCTGTGTGTCTGTCCCACTGTGACATCAAACGTGATGTCATAAATCACACTGTGACATCATCAGTGATGTCATAAATCCCACTGTGACATCATCCGTGATGTCATAAATCCCACTGTGAAAGCATCAGGGATGTCATAAATCCCACTGATGACATCATCAGTGATGTCATAAATCTGACATCATCAGTGGTGTCAGCTGGTCTCATTCGGTCTCATTGGCCACACAGCAGCCGAGTTGCGGGTGAAGCTGCATGGCCAGCTTGGTGAGCTGCAGGACGGGTGAGGTTTATGGCAAGAATCACTGCCATAAACCATAATATTATATTATCACCCAGCACTACTTGTACAATAATAACAATAACAATAATAATACTAACAATAATTTGTCTATTTGTCTGGTCTATTTGTGTGCCAGTGTTTTCGTTCCCCCGGCCATAGAAATGCAGCAGTAGCTAGCAGCCAGAACCTCGCCAGAGCTAGAGAAAAAATAAGAAGCATGGACATACCAAACGAAGTATTCAAATAAGTACTTGAAGAAACTTGCCGGATCCATAACATCACATCTTTGAAGCTTTGGTTCCTGTGTTCCGCCCATAGCCGACGCAGGGAGTCATCATGGCGAACCCGAAGAGCACTGATGGCCGTGCCCACGGCTGAAAACAACAAACCCCACGGCTATTCTCGCTAGCTCTCTCCTAGCTTAGCCTAGCTCTCCACCTCTCCACACACAGCCATCTCTCCCAGGCTCTCACGCAGCTCCCCTCCCTCCCCCAGCCAATCCCAGGTGAGCCAGCCTCTCTCTCTCACCTAACCTCGCGGCACCAGGCTCTTCTCAGCGAGAACTCTCACCCAACCCACTGGCTGTTGCCTTCACGGTCCCACAGAACCCCGTAAATCCCCACATACATGCCAAATCCCACAGGTAATTAGCCGGTGGTTTTCATGTAGTTATTGTGTAACAATGGTGGTTGCACATCAAAGTGGAGCATGTCAATACAGAGACGATTTATTATGGGCACCCCTGCGCGGGTATGACGTGCAAAATCGTGAGAAGTGTTCCTAATTTTCAATTTTTTCATATAAAAATGTTTTTTGTTTTTGTTTGTGTTGAGGAACAGCGGCCACGCTGGCGGCGGCCCCCGCCACTGCACCGTTGCACTGAGGCTGCTGTACACATGAGTGGTGAAGAAGGGCTCGCAACTCGCTACTAGTGGTGATTAATAGCAAACATTCAACAGTTTCTCCTCTAAAGATATTGTAACAACACAGGCGAGGCCGTTCGCGAACCCGGGTCTCCAACTTACAAGCCCAACACGTTAACCATCAAGCTAGCTAAAGGCTCACGTGTTGGCTTTTATCCTTACAGACCCAGGATCGCTACACTACCTCCACCTGTGGGAAGCGCAGCCCCTGCGCCTCAGCTTACTCCCTGCCTTACCAGCGCTTTTAATACTCTCTCACGCACCCCCCCCCCCCCCCCCCGCCACACACGCGCACGCACACACACACACACACACACACACGCACACACACACATCAGTACCTAATAATATTTACCAAGCTAACGTTGGTTTCATGCTAGTTTGACTAGCATCTGACTAGCTGATAGCAGCACTGAGCACACAGTCACGTTTTCATTCCATTTAGAATTTTAGTATAATATCACTGACTCTCACGGGGAGGCACTGAAGCTTACCAGGTGGAGGGGGGGAAGCATAGTCGTGATCTGAAGGAGCAGCAGTCACAGCTTCATCAGCCGAGGTTGCCCCTTTCGGAACTGCTAACCGCTAACGCTACGCAGTCCCTTATTAGTACACCGCCGAAATAGCCACCACAGGTCGCTCCGTCTGTTAAATCTTTCAAACTACTCGATAAAGTTTCGCAAATGAAATTTCAAATGTACTTACGGAGCGAAAAGGGTTGTGTGAACATCGGCGCATGGTGTTGAAACAATAGCGCCACTAATAAACATGTTTAATCCCTCACTGAAACCCGGGTGTCATTTCCTCAAAATGAATCAGCGACAAACACTCGTCTTCTTCTGCGCTGCTGGGGCCGGAAGTGATAGCGAGCGCTATGACAGCAGCGCAGAAGAAGACGAGTGTTTGTCGCTGATTCATTTTGAGGAAATGACACCCGGGTTTCAGTGAGAGATTAAACATGTTTATTAGTGGCGCTATTGTTTCAACACCATGCGCCGAGGTTCACACAACCCTTTTCGCTCCGTAAGTACATTTGAAATTTCATTTGCGAAACTTTATCGCGTAGTTTGAAAGATTTAACAGACGGAGCGACCTGTGGTGGCTATTTCGGCGGTGTACTAATAAGGGACTGCGTAGCGTTAGCGGTTAGCAGTTCCGAAAGGGGCAACAGCCGAGGTAACGCTATCTGCGCCGCCGTTATCATCCTCATGACACCCAGCGTCCCTGACATCAACAACGCCAAGTCGCTCACCGGCCCTCTCATATGGCGACCTTCGTCCTCTTCCCCAGTCGTTCCAGTCAAACCTCGAGGGAACAGCTCCAAATTTAAGACGTCTGTAGCCTTTCAGGGTCGAGTAGATGGCATCCTCATCAAAATGACGACTGCAAACATAGCTGTAGATTTTGAACATGGCAGCCTCGTCTCTTCTCATCGCTATAACCCATGCAGCTCGCAATCTAACATCCTTTGGAAACTCGTGGAAACTTAGATAAGGCTGCCGTTGCTTGTTGTTGGAACAAAACGGGACACTACAGCGAGCTTTACTGCGAGATTGCGCCATATTGGTTGTTTACATGGCAACGCACCGGAAGTGAAACTGCCCCGTCTCTATTTACTTCCGCGTTCAACTTGGGCGTGAAAAGAGCCTATTCTAACAAATGGTAGCAGCAAGTCTCCTAAAACTGGGAGCGAAGGATTTCACGGTTGAGTGACGTCACACCCGAGTTGTCGACGACGTAACGTTCCAAAAAAGTCGGGAAATTAGCCAGGCAAATGTAAGAACTTCCGGTATGTTTCTTTTAAAAATAAAAGAACACAAAAGCCAATAACTTGATTAATTTTACACATTTAAACAATAAATTAAGCATTTAAGAAGAGATACAATACACATTATGTTTATGTATAACAATAACTGTTTTATTAACGTTATTCTCAGTATATTAACGGACAAATGCTGTTCACTGGAAGTGGCAGCTTGTCAAACCATAGACTGTAAAAATAAGTGTCAAACACACACACACACACACACACACACACACACACACACACACACACACACACACACTATACTATGGAACTAGCAATTGACGAACTTCCGGTCGGAGTTTTTCAAAATAAAAGAACACACAAGCCATTGAAAATGATTAATTTGCACATTAAAAGTATAAATCAAGCATTTAAACGAAGCTATGCATTACTAATTATGTTTCTGTATAACTGTTTTAATAACATTGAGGACATTCTTTTCAGTATCAAATGGAATATGCTGTTGACTGGAGTGCATAGTTTTACAAATTGGACAAGATTAAAGATTTCAAGATTCAAGATTTCAAGATTCAAGATTCTAGATTCAAGATTTTTATTGTCACTCCGTAGTACAAGTATCATGTGTGAAATTCTTGTGCTGTAGACTCCGTTACAACATAGTGCAAAAAATAAAAACTAAAAACAAGAGGCAACAAGCAATAAAGCAGTAAGACACGCCACAGACAGTGGCGTATTCACTGCACATATGTGCAAATGGCATGAACATACTTCAAACATAACTAAACATAATAACATTCTGTTAGGTGCAAATAGCATATACCGGTACCCAATTAACATACTATTGAACATTAGTCATACGTGATGGTAGCAGCTGCAGTGCGGTACAGTACGGCTACTACACTATTTGTATATGTTAAGGAGTCTCGTGGCCTGCGAGAAGAAACTGTCCCTCAAGCGATTTGTGCGTGCTCTTGGGACCCTGTATCTCCTCCCTGAGGGTAGCAGGGAGAACAGACTGTTGTGGGGGTGGTTTGTGTCTTTGATGATCTTCATGGACCTCCTGAGGCACCGCTGGTTGTACAGATCTTGCAGTTCTGGCAGCTCACATCCTGTTACGTGCTGGGCCGCGCGCCTCACCCTTCTTAGCGCCCTGCGGTCGATGGTGGTGCAGTTCCTGTACCAGGTGGTGAAGCAGCCAGTCAGCAGGCTTTCAATGGTGCCTCTGTAGAAGTCCCTGAGAATTTTTGGCCTTAGCCCGAATTTCTTCAGGCGCCTGAGTCCGTGTAGTCGCTGTTGGGCAGAGGGGTTGAACCTAACGTAGAACGCGTTGAGTTCGTCCGGCAGGGTGGGTGACGTGCTGGGGACACTGTACAAAGTGGCAGCTTGCCAAATATATAGTGATCTGATCTTCTTTTGATAACTAATGTAATAATAACTAATCTAATGTAATATTTTTCACTTTAATTCAATGAGCCTATAGCTCCCTTGAAACTGTTTGGAGCCCCCGCCCACATCCCACTTTGAAAACCTCTGGCCTAGGCTATTTTGATGTTTCCTCTTTTACTGAGGTGTGCTGTGTGCATACAATGCATTGCTCAAGACAAGTGTACATGATGGATTATATGAAAATGCAATGTCAGCGTTATGCGCATTATGACTTGTTTAGGACTTGGAACTCAAAGTTTAGGACCTGGGACTTCTCAGGACTTGCCTGTCTTCACTTTGGATTTGAGTGCAAAGACTTGATAGTCCATGGGCCAAACCCCAAAATTTCACATATCGGTACCACTCAAGTGGGCAAATTCTAATCAGGATTTTTGAACATGTATAGATGATATTTTAGTATGATAGCTGTTAGAGAATGGAATTTATCCACTCCTCATCTGCAATATAATATACGTAACAGCTATAAACCAAATAAACTGAAGCCAGGAGTCCAGAAAGATGTCTTATGAAAGTATATTTATTACCATACATTCTCCTATAAACTGGATTTATAGAAGTGACTGAATCTCAATGTATACATCTGATTGTTATACAGAGTCCCAATATTCAGTGATGACTGAGCGTTTGACATATGCTTTATACTCAGAGAGGAGGAAAGGCAGAGAGGAGGGGGGATGAACTTTGGAAATGTGTGTGCGTCGTGCCGTCTGACAGGGAAACTGTTATCAATTGTTATGGGTCGCGATGCACTGTCCAAGGTTTCAGCAAAAGGAGAGAAGTCCTCAATGCCACAGGTGAATCTATATGTGTGAGATGTCATGTCATGTTAACTTATAGCATTAATTATGCATATGCAATTATTAGCATATTGATTAGGAAATACCCATGGAACTTATATTTTCTCCAACAATAGCCTTTGCAGAATGGTAGCTTTGTCACAGTTATCAGCTCATGAAGTTAGCCAGCCCCTACAATAATTTGGACTCTAGGTGCTGATGCATATCCTATTCTAGGCTCGTTTTGAGGACCTTTCCTCATGTTTGATGAGAACATGTTTGATAGAATTTTAAAGGGTAGCTTCCTAGCTTTCATTTAAGCTCAGTTGTATGTCTGTCTGACAAATACAGAGGTCACAGGAGCTCCTCGAACTGTCAGTGACATTCGTTTTTCCACAATTTTCGTCTAAACTATAGTCTTTATTTCAGCACTGTGGCATAGGAACATCAGAGATACAAACAACAAACAGTGGAATACTCACAGGACTATAAGGATTCAGAAAAGGTATAATGTACCCATACTGTCCCATCATAAGGGGTGAATTTGGCCCTTAAGGTAGAAGAATGACTTCTCGAGGGAATGGGACACAGCTCAAAATTGTACATATCGGTACCATCTGGGTGGGCAAATTCTATTTGTGATTTGATTTTTTATAATTTTTTATTTTCTATAATACAAACAGGACATGACAAAGACAATAGAAAAAGGGGGGGGGGTGTACAGAATATAAACAAAGATTCAGCAATTCAAAGTCTCTTTAAGAAATTCCAGTGAGGATTGTGACAAAGCTCCAGGGTCCATAAAGATCCTGAGTCTGTCTTGGAGGAGTAGAGCTGCCTGTTCCATTGACAACAAGTCCATGAAGTCTTTACGCCAGGTCTCCATATTGAAACAGTTTGGCTTCCGTTGTTTCCAATTCATTAGAATGATCCGTTTAGCTGCAGTGAAAGGCCGATGTTATAACATCATGGACCATTTTTGGTTGCTCAATAGACAGTTTCACCCCCAATATGCAGGTTACAGGACCAGGTTTAATATCAAAGCCAAGGAGACCAGACAAGATTACAGTAATGTCGGACCAGTACAAGAGGGCAGTTCCACAACAAGTGCATGAGCGTCCCCTCTACTCCACATCCATGCCAGCACCGTTTAGATCATGTATGATCGATTTTCTTTAATGTACAGGGTGTAATATAAGCCCTGTGTATTATCTTTATTTGTATGATCTTATATCTAACACAGTTTGATATTTTTGTACTATTTTTGAGTGCTGCAATGAATTATTTTTTAAATTCATATACATCCCTAGATTATGTTTTTATATGATAGATAGACCATGATGACGGGTAGCTTATTAGTGGTTACCCCCTCTTAAATTATGGACTGCTGTCATTCAAAACCAAAAAAGTGCCTTCCCTGGAATCGTCTTTCTTTCATTATATCCTCTCCCCGGGGTGTGTATGGACTACTGACTGTTAATATTATATGTCTAGATATAGACATACTATGATACTATACATACCATACTATACTAGATAGATATACTATACCTAATTGTCTACTAAATTGGCACATTTCTCAGTCAAAAAGGGAGTAAACTGGCATGCTTCAGTCAAAAATAGTTTTATTTGTGTTACTGTATATAAACAGCTACATTCAAAATGTTTACAGTAGTGCTGCACGATTTGGGGGAAAGGTGCGATTTGTGCTTATGGTGGACAATATTGCGATTGCGATATAATAAACCAGACCTGGGCAACTGGCGGCCTGTGGGCCACATGCGGCCCGCGAGCGCCAACTGTGTGGCCCGCACTGGAATTGCAAAAAAAAAAAAAAAAAAAAAAGTTTACAGTGCACCTGAACGCAACATGCAAGATACCCGCTGAATAAGTGTCATTCATGTCATTCATGTCATTCTGGCCAATACTCCACTTCTGTTATAACATTTGAGTCTGGAATATGGAATATCTTTCAATAATCCTTATGACTAAAAGGATAAAAGTGATCTCATGTGTAAGAAATGGCTGTTCTACATTGAAGTAAAAATAATTAACTTGTTGGTTTTGGATTTTTTTTTAGCTTCAAGAGTGCATTTTTGTTCGTATGACCCTCAACACAGGCTTTGAGAATCCCGGGCCACTTATTGATACTTATGCTTAAATTAACCCACTCATATTCTGGTTTATTTCAAGAAAAACATTTTGGATAGTGGAAATTCTAATTGGCTGGTAACTTCTAGCAACCATATTGGCAGGTGGTCAAAAAAGTTAATTTCAAGCCCTGCAGGGAGAGCAGGTGGTGACATAGGAGTCAGTGAGAAAAGGATCAAATATTGGTGTTTAAGACTGAATAATGACATCACAACTGTTCATTTAAAATGAGTTATTCCTCTAAACCTGACTTCAAATGCCCCAAAATGTTTCGCGCCGGTGCCATTCGGTCCCCAACCCTGAGCTAAATCTGGCCCTCTGGTAGCGAGAACATTTTTTTGTGGTCCTCTCTATCTTCAAAGTTCCTGGGTTGCGGCATGACAATATTTGTTCGGCCCCCGATCAACCCGGTGATCTTTGTCTGGGTGACAGAAATGAAACAGAATCTATTCACCTTATCTGTATCTCTTCTTCATGGCTCACATTGATGGCTCACGTCAGCTTTGCACAAGCTACTTCCCTCTAGCTGCAGATGGTGTGTATATCATGCTGCCCCAACACACCTAGACTATAGTCTACTGTGTGTGTGTGTGTGTGTGCGTGCGCGTGCGTGCGCGTGCGTGCGTGCGTGCGTGCGTGTATATAATGACTATGAAATGCCACGTCATGTGCTGCACCAAATTAACCTGCAACCAATGAATATTTGAGAAGAAAAAATTATTTACCTGATGAGTCCATCATTCAATATCAACTAGTCATTCATTACTGTCCTTTAAAAAGTCAAATCACAGGTTTAAAGCACATTTATTACAACAATATAACACAACAATAGAACAAGAAACATTAAATTACAATATAAACTACAACATTATTTATTTAACAGAATGAAAATATTTCAAACTTTAACATTTTAACAACACTTTAACAATCTTAAAATGAGATGAAAACAGTATAATAAAGATAGATAATGATAGAAGGGTGAAATAAGAAAATAGGGTGACTTGGGGGGACGGGGTGGAGGGATGGATGAATAGAATCAGGGAGGGAATGGGGAGGCAAGGAGGAGTGGAGGGCTTGTCTGGGTCAGAGTTCAGAGAAGACTTGCAGCCATCTTCTCGATCACTGGAGACTTCAGGGCAGGATGGAGTCTGATGTTTGACAGCTTGCTGCTCTCATATTTGACCTTGACAGCCTGGAGGGAAACATAAGGTGTTATTAGGTCATGCTAAAAACATTTCATCTTATTGAGACTTCACTGTTTTGGCAACCAACTCACCATTAACGGTGTCTGCCCCTCATTTGCAGTCACAACGTTCCTGGGGATGTGTGCTCACGACCTCACTCACCCCCCTGGTTCACGACCTCACTCACCCCCCTGGTTCACGACCTCACTCACCCCTGGCACACCACCTCACTCACCCCCCTGGCACACCACCTCACTCACCCCTGGCACACGACCTCACTCACCCCCCTGGCACACCACCTCACTCACCCCCCTGGCACACCACCTCACTCACCCCTGGCACACCACCTCACTCACCCCCCTGGCACACAACCTCACTCACCCCCCTGGCTCACCACCTCACTCACCCCTGGCACACAACCTCACTCACCCCCCTGGCACACAACCTCACTCACCCCCCTGGCACACCACCTCACTCACCCCTGGCACACGACCTCACTCACCCCCCTGGCACACCACCTCACTCACCCCTGGCACACGACCTCACTCACCCCCCTGGCTCACCACCTCACTCACCCCTGGCACACAACCTCACTCACCCCCCTGGCACACAACCTCACTCACCCCCCTGGCACACAACCTCACTCACCCCCCTGGCACACAACCTCACTCACCCCCCTGGCACACAACCTCACTCACCCCCCTGGCACACCACCTCACTCACCCCTGGCACACGACCTCACTCACCCCCCTGGCTCACCACCTCACTCACCCCTGGCACACAACCTCACTCACCCCCCTGGCACACCACCTCACTCACCCCTGGCACACGACCTCACTCACCCCCCTGGCTCACCACCTCACTCACCCCTGGCACACAACCTCACTCACCCCCCTGGCACACAACCTCACTCACCCCCCTGGCACACCACCTCACTCACCCCTGGCACACCACCTCACTCACCCCCCTGGCACACGACCTCACTCACCCCCCTGGCTCACGACCTCACTCACCCCTGGCTCACGACCTCACTCACCCCCCTGGCTCACGACCTCACTCACCACACTACTCCCTGACCTCGCCCATGGACTCGCCCACCTCCCCTACCTACTCACCAACTAGTTCTAAAGGCTCCACTTACAGCCCTACCTCGCCGGGATACAGCCTGGCCATCAGTCCCGATGACAGCGACGAGGAGAACTAATGCGCTACGAAGATGTGGGAGGCAGCTGAGGAGAGGCCCCTACAGCAGAAAATACAACCCCCACTAGCCCCCTGTGGTGCCGGGCCTGACGCATGCACACACACACACACACACACACACACACACACACACACACACACACACACACACACACACACACACACACACACACACACACACACACACACACACACACACACACACACACACACACTTCACAATGGCAGCACAAGAATCCAGGGAGTTTCTCTATATTTCTGAATTAAGTCTGTGCTATTACCATAAGCTAACTATTGTGTGTGATGATAGCCTTGAACTGTTTAGCCAGAAGGGGGGAAAAGGTTAGCTTGGGTAAACCCAGCCTCCACGTGACCTCTACGTGCTATGAGTCACGAAGAAACTTACGCTACAGGCATAGCCTGTGACGTCACGTTGAAGGCTGGGTTTACCCAGGCTAGGAAAAGGTTGCCTTTTGAAATTTACAATCATAATTTTCACATGGGGTGTTGAAGCAGAATTGCAAAGAGTAAAACCTGAGAGGAACCAAAAGTAAAAAAAAAGTTAACTACCGTTCTGTATGGAAAGAATAGGAGAAATTTTGATTTTTGTTTTTTTTTGTTTTTTGCTTTTCTCATTGTTTGCTTTTGGTAACTTTGTAAACCTTTGTAAACTTCTTGCTTAAAGGCCCAATTATACTCCATTTTCTTACGAAAATAAATGTCTCCAACTCTCCCTACTTATACTCCCACCACTTATATCCTCAGCCAGGAAGGATTTATTACATCACGGATGATATCACAATTGCTCAAGTGACATCATGACATCACTGACTGATGACATAACTTGTCATAAATTGTGACTGACACTGCTCGGACAGCCAATTTTAACTAAGATTCATGTTAAAAGCTGAAGCTCAGACCACGTCTGGGTCATTAATATACTTGTTTGCAGAATTCACGTCCGCGCTCATTGTTTTGACTTGCTTTTTTTAAATCCTTCTTAATTGTATATAAGCTCATTATATATATATATATATATATATATATATATATATATATATATATATATATATATATATATATATATATATATATATATTTATATATAAAAGGGAGCTTGGGCTCTGTCCAATGATGACAAGTCAGGTGCTTTCATCATTTCATCATTCTTTATGTTATGTTTATGTTATTTTCCTTAAGGGGGGGGGGGGTGACGGCCATAGGGACTATCGTCATTTACTTTGGCCTGCATACTGTTCCAGCTTTGCATTACAGGTTGCTTGCTGTTGAGCTGGGAGCTGGAGATGGGCAGCACCTGATCACTGCTGCCAGGTCTTCTACTTAGGGCTCCCTGCCCTGCCAGTCAGCAGAGCTACAGCCAGAGCCATGCTTGCCTCCTGAGACCACGCTGCTCTCACCTTTTTGTCTTTTGTTTTACACTGACAACACACACCACACATTTCCCACTGCACCCACCATACACTTCCAGACAATACTGATACTGACTACCACACTCCATTGTACTTTTTGTAGTTTATTCGTTACTTTTTCTTGGGTTTGATAATAAATTCAGATTATTGTTTAAAGTTCTGAGTACATCTCCCTCTCTATGGGATTTAGATTGCATAGAGATAGGCACTGTGCCTATCTCTAGTGCCTATCTCTATGGGATTTAGATTGCATAGAGATGAACGCATGGTTACGATTTAACCCAGATTTTCTGAGGAAGACTTCTCTCCCTCATTAATTCCATTCATGATGAGATTACCTTATCCAGCGCAGCTGTCGTGGATTACCACGATTGTTGTGATTGTTCAGGTGTGGCTGGTTTGACCGAGGCTAAAGGCTCTTAGACACTTAACAAAAACCTTTTTCTAGTGGCAAACAAATAAGAAGTTACCCTGTTCCGGTAGTCAAACCACCTGGCCTAATGGACAACAAGGTGTCTGATGTTGGATCAGAAGACTGAGGCTTTGAGTCGCTTTGTGGTAAACTTTCTAGTTCAGCAATTCCAGAAGTTTATATTAGAGCAGCAGGCATGATGACTGTGATTGGTAGTGGTTGTCAGTTTCTAACCACATGTAATCTGTCAACATGCATTTGAACTCATTTTACACGGTATCGATAAACAGGTGGGAAAAGTACACACATTCCTTTTAGTTAAGTAGAAGTACAGTTACTTACTAGGCTCGAACCCACGACCTCAAAAGTGACCGAGGCCTCAATACTGCAGGGCAGGAAGCACCCTCTCTGCACCACCAGGTCAGCCTTCTTAAAGCGGGTTTTCACTCTTTCCTCTGGCTAGTTGTTTATATACAACTAGCCAGAAGACTAGTATAACCCAAACTGTTGTACTTGCCTAAACCTAATGTTTTATAAAGATGTGTATGGTTTGACTGGGAATCGAACCCCAGTTCTCAGATTGGAAGGCAAGCACCTTAACCATTATGCCACAAGACCAAGGACACCCAAAAACTGCACTAATTTCACACCCTAAACCCTAATCTTAACCACATTTTATTTACCTGCCGCATGTTTTCAGGAAGAAGCAGTTGCAGTGACCAATCAAATGAGTTCAGGGTGTGTTCCTCAATAAACTATAGAGACAGTCCGCATGTCTGGGAACGCCCACAAAATGTTAAACGGCTGGCGCGCGAGTGGGGTAAAACCGCAGATATATCTCATGGGCTGACTCACCAAAAGACGGTGCTGCGGCTCTAAACTACAGGTTTGGGGGTTCTAGAGCAGAACACAAGACGTCTGCTCAGATGTGCGTTTTCTGCGGTGGTTAAATCCCCGATCGTGTCTGCCTGGGCTGGACTAGCAGCTAAATTCTAACTTTGCTGAATGGATAGAACGGGGGTTTTTACCCCACCCTGACCACGCCCCCAGCCAGGCTGAGCCAGCTAACCAGCGTCTATTGTGGGCGTTCCTAGAGCCTGTATGGGCGTTCCCAGACATGCGGACTGTCTCTATACTGCAAAGGAGGGTTCCCATCTAAAACAATCTCAATAAGATTGTATGATTTTCAGTTTCTAAATTCAAAGCTACCAATCATTTGGACCTTGATTTATCTTACATTGTTTTATGTAGGCTAATGGTAACAGAATCCATGGCCATTTTTCCATGTGTTTGCATCCCATCAAGGTCCAACAGAGTGTCAAAAGTTATGCCTCAAAGCTTTCTGGGAAATTCTACCTGTGGAAGAGGAAAGTGGACGGAGTTCCCAGCATGCCCTGGGGTAGTGTGTTCTGTTTGTAGATTTGTTTGTCAATTGTTTGTTTGTCAATGTGTTTTGGAGGTTAAAATGATTTCTTGTTCTATATGCATGATGTTAGTTATCTGCAAAGTTATAAGTTGAAATGTTGGCACCATGGGTGATTCTGGTGTGCAGTTCAGTGACCTGTCTGATGGGGCACAGGATCTGCTATTAAGCAGCTCTTTTTTGGTTTCTGTGTCAACAAGGAGACAAGGCTGTGAGGACGGAGGAAAGGATACATTCTCACCAAATGGGATACACCCAACTGTCTCATCGGTTAGACTCATCAAACTGGTTGAACTTATCAGCTGATCAGTGGCCAGCAGATCAGACTATGGTTGTACTGGTCAGTTTCCAGGTATGAATGTGTGTGTGAATGTGAACAGGGTGCTCCTGAAAAACAGAGCATTGCTCTCAGTGAGACTCCCTGTATAAATAAAGGTAAAATAAAAAAATAAAAAAAAGTATATATATTACTTCCAAGAGGTTATTTTCATTCAAGTCAATAGCTGAGGGGTTAAGACAGAGGACTCTGAAGCAGGTGTGCTGAGATTGAACCCTGATCAGGGATGTCTTTTTTCTCTCTGAACATAGCCCTTGTGGGAGTGGCATATTTCGACGAAGGTGCAGGGAACATCATAGACCCTTTTCACGGGGCCCATTTTGTGTCGAAAAGGCAGAATAAACACAGGTGCAAGCAAAACAACACTTTTTCACACCTCTCTCTCTCTGTTCTATGTCTCTTACCCAGAGGACACCCACGTTGCATTCAGGTACAGTCAGTTAGATTCAGCTTGGTGGTGGTGGTTGCTTAAACCTGCGCTAAACCTCTGGTGTCACTCCACATTTACTCTTTAGGCTTTAGGCAAGGCAAGGTAATGTTGTTTCTTATGAACTTTTATGATTGAAATGTCATATTTGATATTTATGCCTAGTGGATGAAATTCAACTTGGTTGCTAAAACCCCTTTTAGCAACCAAGTTGAATTTCATCCACTAGGCATAAATATGACATTTCAATCATAAAAGTTCATAAGAAACAACATTACTGGGTCCAAGAAATTTCCAGTAGACTATTGTGGCACCTTGCCTAAAGCCTAAAGACTAAATGTGGAGTGACACCAGAGGTTTAGTGCAGGTTTAAGCAACCACCACCACCAAGCTGAATCTAACTGACTGTACCTAAATGCAACGTGGGTGTCCTCTGGGTAAGAGACATAGAACAGAGAGAGAGAGGTGTGAAAAAGTGTTGGCATTGCCAGAGTTAATGGGGGGCTAGGGGGGGCAGGTGCCCCCAGTAGTAAAAAAAAATAAAAAATAAAAATTGCTCACCATTTTAAATCTCCATCTGACTGTCTGGCTGAATATGATCATATCCACTTTGCCAAGCATCATTCACAGGTATCTCTTTGCTAAAGCTGTGACAGGGGGGGCTCTGACAGGGCCTTGCTGCAGCCGCCCCCTCCTGCAACATACTGAATTTCTCCATTGGTTTGGGGTGAAAAGAAATATATTGTAGGCGGAGTTCCCAGCATGCTCTGGGGTAGATGTGTTTATTAATGTGCTTTGGGATGTTAGCTAAAGGACTTCCTGTTCTACATGTGTGATGTTAATTATCTGCAAGGTTATTGTCGACTAATAGTGCTGTTCTACATGTTATTTACATTTCTTCACAATGTTGAAATTTTGGCACCATGGGTGACTCTGGTGTGCCGATCAGTGACCCCTCTGAGATGCTGTGTGTGGTCTAATGCAACAATAAACAGTATTTTCTGTAGTCTTGTGCTGTATGGGGTGCAGGATCTACTAATGAAAAGGAGATAATCTCTCTGACTGTGCATGTTGCAATATTGTCCTACCTTTTGATTGGGTTGTAAAGACTCATGTCTGATTGGGCATTGCCCACCCCTGCCCATAGACCCCTCTCAAGGGGGGCCATTTTGTGTCAAAAAGGCAGGGTAAACACAGGTGCAAAGCACTAATGAGGGTTTCAAACTTCCATGATTGGAATTTGGGACTCCTCATTAGTGTTTTGCTTGCACCTGTGTTTATTCTGCCTTTTCGACACAAAATGGCCCCCGTGAAAAGGGTCTATGACGTTCCCTGCACGTCCAGATCTTCCCCACAATGTCGAAATATGTCACTCCCACAAGGGTTATGTTCAGAGAGAAAAGAGACATCCCCAAGCAGGGTTTGATCCCAGCACGCCTGCTTCAGAGTCCTCTGTCTTAACCCCTCAGCTACTGACTTGAATGAAAATAATCCCTTGGAAGTAATATATATATTATATTTTCATTTTTTTAATAGAACAATAAACGAACAAGACAAACAGGCTCAGACACAGGAAAATAAAATACATACATCAGACGTTTGGCATTGTTAACTTGGTGCTACCAGCCACAAAAGGTGCTTATGTGCTTGTGAGGGATATTACGCATAGGACCCCACCAAAGGTGTCCACATGAAACCCCCCGGGTAAGTTGTCCATCTCCCCCGACCTAAGTCACCGCTCACTAATCATTTAGTAATATATATACATCTAACGAAGGTTTCTACTGGAACCTGCATGCAATTACCTCGCTATAATTCAATTTCATGATTCCATGCAGCGATTACATTTGTAGCGATCCTGGGTCTGTAAGGATAAAAGCCAAAACGTGAGCCTTAGCTAATGGCTGATGCTTAACGTGTTGGGCTTGTAAGTTGGAGACCCGGGTTCGCGCACAGGCCTCGCCTGTGTTGTTACACATCATTTTATTATATTTGTTTTAGATCATGTATGATAATGTAAGACTTTATGTTGACTGTGCGTACGTCTACTCTGTACGGCTTATAGCTACTGTCCTCATTGTTGAAGGTTCAGATGGGTGTATCCTATTTGGTGAAAATGTATCCTTTCCTCCGTCCTCACAGCCTTGTCTCCTTGTTGACCCGGAAACCAAAAAAGAGCTGACAAGATGCATGAAGGATGCTCCAAAAGTCTCCTCCTACAAAACTAGAATAACTAATCAGTGCAATGAAGTGCTTCACAAAGCACAACAGAGAAACAGAATAACAGGAATCAACTGATTGCAACAACTTCAATTTAATCACACAAATAAGCTTCATTTACATGATCAATATTGACAGACACAGCAGTTATCCACAGCGATCTGATCCTCAGCCACTCACCTCCACAAACTTCCAAACTCTGGCAGCTGTGTGGACCTGATTGGAGGCGTGCAAATTTGTGAATACAGCCCCTCCCCCCCACACACAAAGTAAATGGCTGCTCTGCCCTCTACTGGACATTATACATAATAAAATAAACCATTGCTTTGCCTATATAAAAACACATTTTTACAAATCAAAGAGCTGAAACAATTTCAAACCTTGTTCTCAGGGAGCTGACATTTTTATCCAACAAAGCCAATGTCCATTTACTTTTGGTGGAGAAAACAATGGGATATAAATAATGTAACTAAAGTGAATGAGTAACTCCCCCTCCCTCTCGTAGTATAAAGCTTCCATCTACTGTTGCATTGCCAACTTTAATTGAATAGAAATCTTCTCCTGGTGGTAAACCTCTGAATCGACATCTTTATGGACCAATCAGCATGACCTGCTGCTCCTGTATAAGCCAACGATACTGATTTGAACTGTTAAACGGTATAAGCCAATGATACTGATTTGAACTGTGAAACCGTATAAGCCAACGATACTGATTTGAACTGTGAAACCGTATAAGCCAACGATACTGATTTGAACTGTGAAACCCTATAAGCCAATGATACTGATTTGAACTGTGAAACCGTATAAGCCAATGATACTGATTTGAACTGTGAAACCCTATAAGCCAATGATACTGATTTGAACTGTGAAACCGTATAAGCCAATGATACTGATTTGAACTGTGAGGGCCTGTGTCCACCTAGCGTCTTTTTCCGACGTTAAACGCTGGGAGTGCGCTGGGGAGCGCTGATCCGAGCGCACAATATACAAGGAAGCAACGTTAGCTCAGTGCGGTAGGAGCTTGATAGCTGACAGCTAGCAAGCTAACAACACAGGTAGGCTACGCTATTAAAAGCAGTAAGCACAACACTCACCAGAAATATTAAGTGTCTAGCCAATCTGCTCCCACAATTGAGCCTTTCTGTCTCTGTTGCGATAGTTTCTCCATATGATTAGTTGCCAGAAAAGGAGCACCCGACACCAGCGTCTTTCTGAAAAGTTAAATTATTCTCAGCTGGGAGCGCTGGGAGCCGGCGCACAAAAACGCCGGAGCGCTCTGAAAATAGACGCTGGGTGCAGCGCACTTTCTCTACACGTCCGTGTGCGCTCGCATACGCTCTCCCCCCATTGGAAACAACTGAAAAAAGACGCTGGACCTGAGGAAAAGACGCTAGGTGGACACAGGCCCTAAGCCAATGATACTGATTTGAACTGTGAAACCGTATAAGCCAACGATACTGATTTGAACTGTGAAACCAAAACAACTTCAAGCTGGCTGGATAACTCACTAATCGTGCTCTGTGAAATCCCCCCCCATGTCTTTAGCAGCTTCGATTCCTCTGCCACTCTCTTCCTTGTTGATCTGGAATGACTCAGGAATTACCGGTGGCTGAGATTTCTGCCGTTCAAATCGCACGTTCCAGCACATACTCTCTCGGAGCAGAAACTCCCCGCCCACTGGAGTTTCAGGCCTCTCTCTACTTTAACTACTCCTCGACGACTGGGAAAATTTGATTTTCTGTCAATTACAAGCCACTGTCCATGCTGCTGCAAAATCCTACTGGATTTGGATGAAAGTTGCAGATGACTTCATGTCCCTTCCTGAGCCACGTCGTCGCAGTGCGACCACCATCACAAGTCAATGGTCCCTTTGAGTTTAAACTTCTTGACGGAGCGCTCGCTGGCACGCTGTTGGAACTTGTTTCCGTAGATGTGGGAGACGAAGCCGTTGATTTCCACCACAAACACGCTGTTCCTCTTGGGGATCACTGTCGCAAAAGAAAGGGACAAAACATCTTAAGAGACGTCCGAGAGCGCAAGGTTTTTCATCACAAGTCTGATCGCTGGGTTGAAACCTGCTCTGAAAAGACAACAAGAATGCGCGGGGGGGGGGGGGGGGGGGAGATAGCGTGGGAGATACTGAGGGAACTGAGGGAGATAGCGTGAAGCTCTCTAAATCAGAGGTTTCTCAAATGTTTTTCAGCCAAGGACCCCTTATAAGATAAAAAAAATATACCGGGGACCCCCTCATTCTGATTTGTGATTTTGGGCTCTGGGTTTCAGGCCTGTATAGGCTGCTGACCCATTCCCCTACTGATTGTCTGGTATTGACTCAAACTCGATGGGAACAGAATTTAGGTGTGTCAATAGACCCTGTAGAATGGGACTTAAAGGAGGACTTACCCCCTAGATATGTATTAGAACAGTGATTTGAAAATACCTATGGAAAAAACCAAGAAATGACATAATGCTCTTGTCTATACTGGACTCTTTGGCTGTGTTGAAGTCCAGATTTTTTTTCGGAAATCGACGCCATTACAGTTTGCCTATTGCCTCAAAAATAATTTATTTGAGAGGGGCCATATCTGTATAAATATCAACAATTAGCCAACGCTGGTGGCCTGTATGGAAAGAGCTTTGCTCAAAATGGTTGAAAGTTATATCAATTTGGTAATTCAGTGGCGAACTAGAAATTTAATTATTTTTCTGCATGTAACTCTATGGCAGTGTGTTGAACTACGTTACGAGAGCAAAGTGGCATGGGCTCGTTACAGCAGCACACCGCACAATACGACAAACCCCCCGTTCTGGGGTAACACAATGCGAGATTTCTCTACGTCATTCCCTCGTCCAAGTTGCCATATAGTCCCTTTTTCATTTTAGTTTGGGGGCTTTTCGTGATTGTTGTTAAAAGTTGTGCAAAAGTTTTTTCCTCTCAGCGCAGTGCAGGCTGCCTGCGCCTCCTCCCTCCTGCCAGACCCCGGCTGGCGAAACAGCCTGTTGCATGCATGGGGCGCTTGTAACCTCACGGAGCAACAAACAAACAGACAGAAATAGCTGGTGTGCGATTTAGAGAATACAGTCTGAGATTGGGTACAGGATTGAGGGAATCCCGCATCTGTTTGCGAAGGTGCGACTGGACAGGACGCTTTTCACAGACGGGCACAGTAGTCGGAGCGAGGCGAGTGTCTCTCAGGGCTACTCAGGGCAGAGCTGCAGATCTCTCCTTCTCCTCTGCGCATTCAGTCTGTCCAAAATCATTACCGATATAATCTCAGTAGGAGGGATGCAGGGAAATGATAGTAGCCGATGTGTTTAGAGAAGCTTTGTCACGTTGTCACGTCGTAGTATAGCGTTATATTTTACATGTGCGCTAAACTGCGACCATATTTGTTTGCGGAAATATCAGACTGCTCTCTCTACTCTCAGATCACAGAGAGCTCTGCTCTGCTGCGCGCGCCCGCGGAGCTTGGAGCTAGTGCATGAGGTTTACAGTAGGACTCTCTCCCGCCTGCCTGGGCTTGAGACAGTGCTTCCAACTCGGACTGATAATATAAACATCATCATTCGAGCTTATTCAGGTAAGATATTAATAAAGTAGTGACACATTCAGCGGGAAACTAACTATAATTAAGACATGTGCCAACTTTGACAACGTTTGGTTCAGTATTTTAAGAGCAAACTTCAATAAGAATAGGCTTGGAGTTCTGAGGAGCTGAAAGGGTACAGGGGGGGTAGGGGAGTAATTATCTTGAAATCCCATAGTCTTTGGTTCACCATGACGTCATGACGTGTCAAATATCCCATTCATTTGAGAAAAAAAAAAAAAGCAGTCTTTGACCCTAAGAGGGCGCTTATGCCAGATATGCTGCTGAAAAATGATACAAATGGTAAAATGGCAACAGTTTGGTGTCAAATGTGGAAATTCTGACCAGAATTCTTCACACATCACCCCCAAAGTCATATATATTGGTTAAAAGCTGAAAAAAAGTGTTTTGGAGGTAAGTCCTCCTTTAATATGGAGAGATTCAATAACTATAGCTAATGCAGTCCGATACAGAATACTACAGTTTAAAATTTTACATAGGGCATACAGTATATAACTCCCTCAATAATTAAGAAAATGGACCCCAACTCCTCAGATCAATGCTGGCATTGTGGAGAAGTTGGTACTTTATTTCATATGCTGTGGCACTGCCCAGCAGTAAAAATATTTTGGGAAGAGGTTATTGACACACTCTCGAGACTGTTGAATGTAAACGTTACTGCTGGCCCTGTTGAATGTCTGCTAGGAACTAGGGTCACACAAACACAAAGCAAGCATGTACAGAAGATCGTTGGTCTGGCCTTTCTGGCCACTAAGAGAATAATTTTATTAAATTGGAAGTTCCGCAAACCCAGATGCTTTTTAATAGAGGACTGGGTGAGTGGTTTTTTAGACTTGTTAAGTATGGAAAGAGTTACCGGGAGGCTGGGGGACCTTGATATCGGTCCTACTGAGCTGTGGGACTTGGTGAGAAACTCTTTAGCTTATCAATCGATAGCCTTACAGCCTAGATAGTTTCCTATACAACATAAAGTGGATGTTTTCTTTATTCATTGTGGATGCTGCCCACTCTATCCGGATTCCTGTTGACACCGGCATCCTTGTTTGCCATAACATTCTATACTGAAATACTTATGAACGATTGCTTGACTCTGTGTTGCATTGCTGTTGTGGGGGATGTTTGTTGTTGTTGGTTGTTTTTGTTTTCTCACCTTCACCTCCCTCTCCCTTGTATGTGCATGTTGCACATTTTTGTTTATTGTTTTGTGGTCTGTGTGTAATAAAAGAAAAACTGTAAATAAAAATAAATAAAAAAAGCTTGTTTCCATGGTACCGTGCTTGACATTTAAATTGATAGGTTTGTCAGATTAGAATGTAATCCATGAACCATTTTAGATTTAAAGCATAACATATTTTCGTTGAACAATGAAGCTCTTGCACACAAAAATAAGTCCTCCCCCCCCCCGAAAACTTTTCGTGGACCCCCTGGCAAAGTGCCATGGACCCCTGGGGGTCCCCGGACCCCCATTTGAGAACCACTGCTCTAAATAAAACAGGTGTTGAGTGAGTGAGAGACATTCAGCTGGCCAAACCTTTCAGTCGGTCCTCTTTGGTGATGATCTTGAAGACGTGTTTGAACTCCTGAACCAGAATCCCTGTAGTTCCCACATATGACGGCATCTGGACCGAACCACTGTGCAATACAAGACAAGATGCTAGTAAAGTGACAAAGATAGGAAGTGCTTACAGAAATACATCCAAGTCATGGTCGACAACCAATTGTTAACATAGCAACACTTGGCTTAGACACTTGTAAGTCTATTCTGTTATTGTTTAACGTTTTTTGTGCGTGTAAATTCATCCTTAATTAGTGGTCCATGATGATCTAAATGTTTCAGCGGCTTTTCCACCCTGATAAGATTAAGAATAATGTTCTGGGGGAAACACTGAAGTATTGAAATATTTTGGCATAACAATGATCGATTGAATTTTGATATTAGCCTTAAAGGGATACGCCAACATTTTGGGAGATTCGCCTATTTGCCATATTGCAGACAGTAAATGGATAATGTGGATGCCTTTATCATCACTGTGCGTTCCCTACAAAGGGCGGTACCACTTTGCTAGTGCTACAATAGAGACACTGCGGAGCGCGTCATCATTCAGAAACCACACCCAAAATGGGGGGAAACAAAACCCCCCCCCCCCCAATCCTGGCGTTCTCCCTTTTTTTTTTTACCTTTATTTAACCAGATAAGTGCGTTCCCCTATGTCACGTGTTGCACACAAAGATCATATATCCGGAAGATGAACACTCCAACTTACTTCCTTGACAGCTAAACCCACATTTTTCTTCTCGCGAATTCTCAACAGCTTCCTTGTTTTGCTCGGGAGTACAAAAAAAACTTGAATTTGGCGATTTTTTACATTCGTTGTCTGCACAGCCCACCACACAACAGCTTTTAGCTATGTTTAATTCAAGGAAAATGATGCTGGTGTATGGCAGTGAATGGAGAGCTTTCCCCCGTGATGGGCGTGGCCTATTTCATGCAGTGTCTATGGTAGTGAATGGTACAGATTGCAACAGCGCCAGAAACACCCACATGTACATGTTGTGCCTCGTGTACTCACCACGCGATAAAATAATAATCCAAAGTTACTGGAAACGGCCATTTTCAAAGTAAATCTACACACCGAGATCTAACAAAGATTAACCAAACTAACCAAGAGTAACTGAAGTTACTTCCTTGTTTGCCATGAGGCGCTGTACACAGCGCATGCGCCGTTGCCGCTAATGGGCTATATTGTGTGCATTGCTTGGCCTTGTATTAGCGCCGTTGCAATTCTAATTAATTATCTCCACCTCTGCTCGTTTGCATGCGGCGAAGCGGTAATCAGCTTCGCTCTGCGGTGGGCCATCAGAGAGTGGGATTTCATCACAGAAAGCAAAAGTGAACTCCTACCTGTGATAATGGCACCATGAAAGTCTGCCTTCAAAAGCTTCTGCTGAACAAAGTGTGGACTGCTACAAAAGATAGAGAGGTTTATTAGAGATGTAACATGACTGGTAACCAAGCAAGAGACTATAGGACAGAGATGAAAAGACATTTGAAGTGGTCTCTAATGGGCGATAACACCACTGAGCTCCAAACCGATACTCACCAGGATGGTTTCAATCCATTGCACAGGTCAATAATGTATTTTTGTCTCCATAGGTTATGTAGTGGCAGGAAAAGTTCATATCTAGAGTTGAGAACATACAACAGTTAGCTTACGGCTAGTGTAGCATTTTAACAGTAAGAAATGATTAGGATGCAGCTACTGTGACAATTCAGATTTTTTGATTACCAACCAACCTCTGGTGTTCGGGCTTGATGTGGAAAACCTTCAGTTCTCTCTTCTGTCTGGCGTTGAGCCCTTTGGCTTTCTTGCTGTTGCTCTTCTCTTTCTTCTTCTTGGGCCGGGCGTACTCCAGGATCACGGCTTTGTGAGCCAGAAGCTCCTTCAGATCCTGCTGATCCTGCTGCTTGGACTGGATGCTGTTCCTCAGGAAAGCCTGGACGAAAGTGTCTGCTTGAGAGTTCGTTTGAGACTGGAGATGAGAGGAAGACGATAATGAAGTTCACACAGGTTATTAGGTTTGAAATTTACTGTGGGAAAAATCCATATAGACTTTCATCGATATTCATATGCATTCTAACGGAATACTTTTTCAATGAGTCTGGCTCACCAGACGCAGCACAGCCCTCGGCACGTATGGCGAGGGCTTTGACGCTGTAGCATGTTTTCCACATTAGTTTAACTCTGCACTACTCTTACTACTCTACTACTAACAGTGAACTACTCTTATTTACTTGATATAGTGTTGTAACCACCAGCTGCTGCTATAGTGCACCATGTTTTGATTTTTTGATCAGATCAGATCTGTGATTGTGTTTGTTTTGATGTGCTGTGCCTATTTTGATGTAACGCTGCCAACAATTATTTTTCTACCGAAAACTAATTTCCCCACGTGGACAAAGTAGCTACTACTATTACTTACTGATGGGCGGCATTATCTCTCAGAAGTAACTAAAGTAAATAAATAATCTGTCTGCTCACCTCAACACCAAGCATCTTCTCCAGGTCAGGAGGGAATTTGGCTCGAACAAGTCCATCTGTGCCAAAACACATGGATAAAACATGAATTATTACATTGCCCACATTATCCTACTCCAAGACAATACAAAACATTTAAATTAGAAATGTCTTCGTGTATCACCAACAATGGACAGATAATATGCATTTTACAATTAAACTCCCAGTTTCTGTACACCTGATGGCTGATACTCTCCATTCTTTTATAGGCTACAATCCAACTTGTCTAGAGGGGTCAAGCCAAAAGTCTAGTAATGTAATGTCACCTTGCTTCGACAAAGCTATACATTATCTGACCAAAAGTGACCGAGGATCTTTTCTGATTCCTTAAGAGCCACCCCTCGATTCGGCATACTCAAATCGAAAAAGCACCCATAAAAAAATACTTTTTAATGTAGCGTTGCTCACTGACGTACCACCCTTAGTGGTGTATTTTGGTCGAAGAAGATCGTGGGGAATTGTAATTTACAGCTGCTTCGTAGATTGGATGCATGCCGAACTGAAAAGCAGATCATGTTGGTTTAAAAAGGCTATTGAATGATACAGTAGTAGGCTATGTTATTGTATGTTATTTTGCAGAAAAGAAAGGCAACATTAACGCTAGCTAAATTGCTGGAGGTTCAGGCAGCATACGAGCGAACATTAACTGTCTGTACTCTGTTATGTAGCGTTAGGCACTTGTATTTTAGAGCGATATTACAGAGCTGTCTTTGAAGATTAAACTCACCGTCCATTTGCACGTTTTTGGTGGCTTCTTAAAGAGAAATGAATCAATTCTTTCGCAGAGAACAACACATGTGTTGTGCAGAACAAGCTGCAACTATAGATAGAGACACCCTAACTTCCAGTCACTTCCTGTATCTGTGCCACTTTCACGCCCCCTTAGGAGACTGGTCAGCCAATGAAGTTTCATAATATTGACAGACAGCCAATCACAAGCCGAGAACCACGCCCATTTAGGAGATCGGAAGAGTTCAATAGAGAGCTCCAGGGATGACGTATTTTTGTAGGCTGAATGCGGAAGTCCCGAACTTCCTGGTTCTTCACTGTTTCTGTCTATGGGATTTTTGAATGCGTTTTCGGCGCGATGCTTCAAATAAGGTCTGTGGGCAACGCAAGTTTAATCAAACGCGAACGAAGGTTCAGCGGGATAATCTTCACACATGAGGACCACTTTCATGAGTTTTGTAGCGTAAATGCGAGCCCTGGAAGTAAAAAGCTCGTGCTAAACTAATCCAGAACTACACACGTCGCATAGGCGTCCACGCGAAGGCGCGAGAGAAAGAATTTCCGCGTTCACTCGTGATGACGTATAATATCCGCGTCGACATTGTAGTCTCATTTAGCCGTTTGCTAGCTAGCTAGCCACCCTTTTAACGGCACATAAAAGCTTCAAAACTCATAAAAGTGGTCTTCATGTGTGAAGATGATGTTACTAAACACTGGTTCGCGTTTGATTAAGCCAGCGTTGTCCAGAGAGATTATTAGAAGCATCGCGCCAAAAACCCATTCAAAACTCCCATAGGCGAAAACTGTGAAGAACCAGGGCTGCATCGATGATTTCCGGACTCGTTCCTGGACCTCTCTATTTCTTACAAGTGGCGGAGCCGAGTAGCCTGACTCCGCCAGATGGGGGCGGCATTGTTCCACAAATTCACAATCCCAACTCCAAGCAGCCTATATTCAACATGGTCTGTAACTGTAAACACACCATCTACCTGAGTGAGCTACAATCAGACACAATTCAGACACAAATGGTTTCCAAGATAGTGTTTTTTTTATTCATGGTTGAAAAAGACCATGAGAGAAAAAGAGGTGGTCGTATTAAGTCCGTAGATGGTACAGTATAATGATGACACATTTAAATGGGAAGAAATAAATAATCAGACTCAAATGAAAACCATGACTAGTAATATACAATACACAATATATACAATATACAATATAGCAAAATCGAAAGAGGCCGTTAAGTCGACGGAACAAGCTCTATGCATTTTAACGCCATGCAGTCCTTCACCTATTGTAAAATAAGCCACTTGTTGTGGCGTTAACAGAGGCCGGGGGTTTGTCAGGCATCTCACATTAGGTGAAACGTGCCATTCGCTGTCTCAGGCAGTGGCGCCCGTTCAGGTCACTGTGTGAACTGTTGCTATATTTGCAAGCACATCATTGATCACACATCAATGCCATTCAAAACAGAATTGCGTCCCCAATGTCCACAGTGTCTCGACC
Source organism: Poromitra crassiceps (assembly GCF_964638095.1). Classification (NCBI taxonomy): domain Eukaryota; kingdom Metazoa; phylum Chordata; class Actinopteri; order Beryciformes; family Melamphaidae; genus Poromitra; species Poromitra crassiceps. The sequence goes on from NC_139639.1 coordinate 13,002,062, forward strand.
GCAAACCGGAAAGCAACAGATACTCATTGAGAAGTGGATTTGTTTTGAAGTGGAGTTTTAAACAGGAGAGTCTCGGCTGAGGGGCTCTGACATGCAGCATCATAGTAGTGATCATATCATTCACATGTTTTGTAACAACTGTACCTACTCAATGATACGCCATGACATCTAGATGCAGTTCCCATGTGGTTTTTTAAAAGGCGGTGGTTCACAGTGCTCTCTCACAGACAGTAACAATGGCTCCATCGACACCGCGAGAAAAATCTGAATAAAACTATTTTTCATTATCCGCAAACAAAGCCAATTATCGAAGATAAGACATTTGTCACGGCTTTCTGCCTTTCACTGAGATGGAGAGAAACTAGGGCGCAAACGCCAAAGAAAATTAAAATGGAGAATCTTTTCTTTTATACATTCCTTCACTGAGCAAGATATCAGAGGCTATGAACTGTCCTCAACACCTGAATCCACTAGCAGACTATACATAGAGTATCACTTGTGGAAGTACCAACACGCACCTAGTGATGTTGGGCCTGGTGTTGAAGCACCAGTCAGAGTGCTACTTGTTATGATTCCACTGTGTGAAAGGTTCAAATAATCTCATAAAGCTCAAAGCACTAAAACAGCGTGAGTTCCAATTATAATAATAATTGCAACAAAGAATGGATTTTGGACACATGAATATGGACTTAAACAGTATTTTCCATCCACTGAAGATCGCCCTACTGTGGTTCTACTCGCCTGTGCTAATCTGTACTTACACTGCATAACTATGCAAGTTGTATCTTTCACTGTCAAAATTGACCACCGGTTAAATGAGAGGATACAAGCTACTGTTTTTGCATTCCTTGTTTTTAAAAGACACTTGGACATGTTTTCGATACAATCCCAATACATTCTAGTGGTGACATCAGTTTGAGTAATATTCTTAAAAATAAAATAAAAATAAACAAGAGCAATAAAAGCCCAAAGCTCACATCAGGTGTGTGAGGGAACCTTAAGTAGTAGACATGCGTAGAAGAAAGCCACTCCGATGGACCGGAGGAGACAGAATGCATCACTCGCTCACAACTAAAAGCAACGATTCATTAAAAACCTTCAAGCAGTTGAGCCTTTTTAAACTATATACAAAATTGGCACACGCTAACAAAGAACAACAGGTTAATTAATGAGCAGAGACGAATGATATCAAAGCAGAAATGTGTGTAAGAAGTGTGGCTTTGCTCAAACGGTGCAATGGTCGCAGACAAACAGCAAAGTGAAAAGAGGCAGAAGCCAGCCGTGAGGACCCATCCGTTATTGGCCCGATCTAGTCTGTCTTTTCCTTGTTCTTCTTTATGAAGGAAGGAGTGCAGAACTCCTTTTTCTTTTTGGAGGGCGACTCGTCGCCCGCCTGGTCGCCCGCAGGCTCCTCACATTAGGTGAAACGTGCCATTCACTGTCTCAGTCTGAGGCAACAACAGGGGCGGGCTCGGGGCGGAGGAGGAGTCTTCGGCAGGAAGTGCGGGGGCGTCGGGCGCGAGCTCGGGAAGGGTCTGTCTCAGCGCCCGGAGCTGAGTTTGGGGCGACTTGGCTGCCATTCTGGGTCGGGGTGCCGCTCCGTCAGGTCCAGTTTCTCTGTCACAGCAGAGGCCCGCCTCGCAGGCCCGGTACTCGGGGCCGAACAGGGTTCTTCTTGTGAGTGCCCAGGAGAGCGGCCCGCAGCCGCAGGCAGGGTGCCGGGAGGTACTGCATGTAGCAGTTGTAGGCCAGCGCGGCCAGGAAGAGGAGGAAGAACAGGAGGAAGAGGAAGAGCAGGGCCGTGCTGTTGTTGTGCTGCAGATCTTCGGCTGCCAGGTCCTGGCTCTCCGGGGAGCATGGGGGAAGGTGCTGCTTGGGCTGGACTCTGATGGTGCTGCTGGGGGGCGGGGTTAGTGATGAGTCAGTTTGGGGTGGGGAGGTGACAAGGACTGTGGCTGTGGAGCTGGGGGGGGCAGGGACCGAAGTTAGTGGAGGTCGGCCCGTCTTAGCATTACCCTCAGAGGCCTGGCACTGGTTAAACCTCGTCTCCGGGGGTCGCGGGGTAGTGATCCTGGACAAAGAGAAAACAGACATTATTTGCGTGTAGAGGTTCATACAGTAATGGCAGATGCTGTATCACTTCCCATTTAAAGCAATATTCTACTTAGTTTTAACATGGGGGTTATTTAAGCAATATAGCATGAGAGCCAGTGTGTTGTGGCAAATATATCCCGCTGCTCAGCTGTTATCCCACGAGGCCGCAGGCAGAGTGGTTCTATCATTCTACGGTCTACCGCTGCTAGGTATAACAGACCGTTGCTATGCACGCCGTTCTGAAAGACTGGAGGACCAAGTCCAGTCATATCAATCTGCAGAAAGAAGTCCGGTAAATTTAGCTCATTCGCGACACCCGGTGGCAAAAAGTGTTACCGTAGCTTTCTTTAGTACGTAGCCGTGTAATAAGTGGTATAATGTACAGGGAGCCGGTCATTATCATGAAATAAACAGTGTGGACTAAATACAACAAGAAAGGCTGGAAAACAAAGTCCCATTTCACTACCCAGATCTTTCATTGTAAAACCGCATACATGCAATATGAGAGAGAGAGAGAGGGAGAGGGAGAGGGGGAGAGAGATAGAGAGAGGGAGAGAGAGAGAGAGAGAGAGAGAGGGAGAGAGAGAGAGAGAGAGAGAGGGAGAGAGAGAGAGAGAGGGAGAGGGAGAGAGAGGGAGAGAGTAAGAGGGAGAGAGAGAGAGAGAGAGAGGGAGAGTGAGAGGGAGAGAGAGAGTAAGAGAGAGAGAGAGAGAGAGAGGGAGAGTGAGAGGGAGAGCGAGAGAGAGTGAGAGGGAGAGAGAGGGAGAGAGAGATTAAGAGGGAGAGAGAGAGAGAGAGAGAGGGAGAGCGAGAGAGAGTGAGAGGGAGAGAGAGGGAGAGAGAGAGAGTAAGAGGGAGAGAGAGAGAGAGAGAGAGGGAGAGTGAGAGGGAGAGCGAGAGAGAGTGAGAGGGAGAGAGAGAGAGAGGGAGAGCGAGAGAGAGAGAGAGGGAAGGTATCAAATTAAATCCTTTAACACTCTCCTGGATGGTTGTGTTACTCACAGCGAAGTCATTGAAGTTGTCGGCCCAGTAGCCCAGCTCTTCATACGTGCCACATGCAAAGCTCACGTTAGAGGTGATGTTCTCCATGCTGGAATTGGACATCATACTCACACGCGCACACACACACACACACACACACACACACACACACACACATTTAAGAACCAATTAAGAACCAGGGACTAATTAGCCCCGCTGTAATTTGCCTGCTTTAATTTGCACATTAAGTGCTGTAGCCTCTTTCTGCCTGTGTCAGCACGTTGATTTTGTGCTGACCAGTGACTTTGTTTTGCACTATGTTACTCAACCCTTATTGAGCAAAGCTCATCTGTATGGACGGTATCATGCTTTCGACATTTGGTATAGGTTGAGGCCACGTCTCGTCATAGACGCTGGGTTAGCTGGCTCAGCCTGGCTGGGGGCGTGGTCAGGGTGGGGTAAAAACCCCCGTTCTATCCATTCAGCAAAGTTAGAATTTAGCTGATAGCCCAGCCCAGGCAGACACGATCGGGGATTTAACCACCGCAGTAAACGCACATCTGAGCAGGCGTCTTGTGTTCTGCTCTAGAACCCCCAAACATGTAGTTTAAAGCTGCAGCACCGTCTTTTGGTGAGTCAGCCCATGAGATATATGGGCGGTTTTACCCCACTCGCGCGCCAGCCGTTTAACATTTTGTGGGCGTTCCCACACATGCGGACTGTCTCTATGTATTTGACTGCTTTCGCTTTTTGGACCTCCTCTCCCCCTGCGTTTTAACAGATCTTCACGGTGTTTTCTGATCACACATGGAAATGCATTGAAGATCTGATCACCCAAACCAGCTCCAGACGTGGTCAGAGACACACATTTGGCTCCTGTGTAAATGCAATGGATCTTCAATAACGTGGTGGATGAGGACTGAGGAAGAAAGCGTTTACTGTCCGTTTTAAAATGTGCAGGCTAAGTATTGTGAGAGGAAGCTTCTTTCCTCTTGGCGAGGGAAAGAGAAATCAGTGAGAGACATTTTATTGAATGTAAACCAGCTAAGTAGATGAGAGAGGAGAAGAAAAGTAAAACTATATTAAGGAGGTATCACTATACCTCATGTGTGTTCACTAAACCTCATGTGTGTTCACTATATCTCATGTGTGTTCACTATATCACTATACCTCATGTGTGTTCACTATCACTATACCTCATGTGTGTTCACTATACCTCATGTGTGTTCACTATACCTCATGTGTGTTCACTATACCTCATGTGTGTTCACTATACCTCATGTGTGTTCACTATACCTCATGTGTGTTCACTATACCTCATGTGTGTTCACTATACCTCATGTGTGTTCACTATATCTCATGTGTGTTCACTATACCTCATGTGTGTTCACTATACCTCATGTGTGTTCACTATACCTCATGTGTGTTCACTATCACTATACCTCATGTGTGTTCACTATACCTCATGTGTGTTCACTATATCTCATGTGTGTTCACTATACCTCATGTGTGTTCACTATACCTCATGTGTGTTCACTATACCTCATGTGTGTTCACTATACCTCATGTGTGTTCACTATACCTCATGTGTGTTCACTATACCTCATGTGTTCACTATATCTCGTGTGTTCACTATATCTCATGTGTTCACTATATCACTATACCTCATGTGTGTTCACTATCACTATACCTCATGTGTGTTCACTATACCTCATGTGTGTTCACTATACCTCATGTGTGTTCACTATACCTCATGTGTGTTCACTATACCTCATGTGTGTTCACTATACCTCATGTGTGTTCACTATACCTCATGTGTGTTCACTATCACTATACCTCATGTGTGTTCACTATACCTCATGTGTGTTCACTATACCTCATGTGTGTTCACTATATCACTATACCTCATGTGTGTTCACTATATCACTATACCTCATGTGTGTTCACTATCACTATACCTCATGTGTGTTCACTATACCTCATGTGTGTTCACTATATCACTATACCTCATGTGTGTTCACTATATCACTATATCTCATGTGTGTTCACTATCACTATACCTCATGTGTGTTCACTATACCTCATGTGTGTTCACTATACCTCATGTGTGTTCACTATATCTCATGTGTGTTCACTATACCTCATGTGTGTTCACTATACCTCATGTGTGTTCACTATACCTCATGTGTGTTCACTATCACTATACCTCATGTGTGTTCACTATACCTCATGTGTGTTCACTATACCTCATGTGTGTTCACTATCACTATACCTCATGTGTGTTCACTATACCTCATGTGTGTTCACTATATCACTATACCTCATGTGTGTTCACTATCACTATACCTCATGTGTGTTCACTATACCTCATGTGTGTTCACTATACCTCATGTGTGTTCACTATATCACTATACCTCATGTGTGTTCACTATCACTATACCTCATGTGTTCACTATATCACTATACCTCATGTGTGTTCACTATATCACTATACCTCATGTGTGTTCACTATATCACTATACCTCATGTGTGTTGATGGTGGTGTAATTGCTCCCTCAAATAGCCAGATCCCAATCACAGCATACACATAGTACACCACCTACAGAGAGAGGAGGGATCTGCTGTTAGGAAAGTACAGTAGCAGGTTCACTCCAAAATGCTACACTTTGATTTAAAAAAATAATAATTTTGTTTTTCTCCTTGAATGCATCACCCATATCAATGAATATTACAAATACGTGTCTGTGATGGAAGTCATTGTCAGGAATATTCCTTTTTATCATCACTATATTATTTTTTTATTATTAATATATTTATATTAAGGCACTTTTGCAAGTGTGGACACATTTCTGTATGTTTGCTCCTCTAAATCTAAATCAAAGCTCTTAATATTGCGAATACTTTGAATAAAATGCAATATTTTACAGTAAAGAGCAGCTATGTGTTCAAATAGTAGATGTCTCACTTTGGAATGAAACTCTTGAATGAATGAATTAATAAATGAATGTATGTTTCTAATTCTAAATAAAACATGACCAAACATGGCACACCAACTGTATGGCCGTATGCTGATGTGGACAGTGTGTGTGATGACGTCACTCACCACCAGCACTCCGGCAAAGGCGCGGAGGTTTTTCACCAGGTCCAGCAGCGTACTGGCGACTAGAGACATGAGCTGGAGAAACAAAATGAGGTATGCATCAGGGCCCAGACACACCAGACTGCCATCTAAGAACTAGCATGCGTCGCCTGTGTCGGGGGCTGAAAAGTTGCATTAAGAACACACCGCAATAGAGAGCCGCAGGGATGAGTCCGGAAATCATCGATGCTAACACTCCTGGTTCTTCACTGTTTTCGCCTATGGGAGTTTTGAATGGGTTTTTGGCGCGATGCTTCTAATAATCTGTCTGGGCAACGCTGGCTTAATCAAACGCGAACCAGTGTTTAGTAATATCATCTTCACACATGAAGACCACTTTTATGAGTTTTGAAGCTTTTACGTGCCGTTAAAAGGGCGGCTAGCTAGCAAACGGCTAAATGAGACTACACTGTTGAGTCGATGGGGATATATACGTCAATAACGTCACCACTTCAAAGGACGAACACGGAAATTCTCTTTCCCTCACCTGGTTCAGCCCGTTCAGCCCGGGGTAATCAGTGCACACATCCAACAACAGTCCAGGTTGAGCGCTGACGTGACGTGGAAGCCTATGCGACAGTGTGTAGTTCTGGATTAGCTTAGCTCGAGCTTTTTACTTCTAGGGCTCGCATTTACGCTACAAAACTCATGAAAGTGGTCCTCATCTGTGAAGATTATCCGACTGAACTCTGGTTCGCGTTTCATTAAGCCAGCGTTGCCCAGAGAGATTATTAGAAGTATCGCGGCAAAAACCCGTTCAAAAATTTCATAGACAGAAACAGTGAAGAACCAGGAAGTCCGGGACTTCCGCGTTCTGACTACAAAAATACGTCATCCCTGCAGCTCTTTATAGACGACAACTAGCACGTACGTTGTGTGCCTGCGTGAGACCTAGTACTGCACATATACAAACCGTTGTTATGATACATCGTTGTGAAAATGTGTATTGGAATGATCAGATACAGTAGGGATGACGTTGAAAAGTGAGAAGAACGTTTTTTGCGTGCTGTGACGGTTTAGTAATATAGCTACTTCTAATCCAGAATATCTCTGATAAAAAGAGTCGCAGATGGCGCTGACGTTGTCAGCGTTTGCCTGGTCTTTTGCTTGTGGAGGAAAAACGGAAGAGGCGGAGCTAGAAAAATATGGAGAAAGCGCACGAAACGAAACGGGCGATATCATACAGCGACAGGCTCCAGGGGCTTTGCTGAAGGCCAGCTGACCGGCCAATCGGAGCGATCTCTCTCACTGACGATTTAACAGGCTGAGCGGGATGACTAGGGCAAACGGTGCGGGACACACCGCAAAAACTACTGTAGGGCCACAGTCGCTCACTGACGGCCCGACATTGACCGATGGCCGACTGTTGGCCCACGTGTCTGGAGCTTAACACACATAGGGACACAAAATGACACGATCTTATTTGTGATGAGGTCGTTGAGTGTCAGCGCAGCTTGAGCTTTGGACACGCAGCCATGTCCTGTACCTTGTCCTGTACCATGTCCTGTACCATGTCCTGTACCATGTCCTGTACCTTGTCCTGTACCATGTCCTGTACCATGTCCTGTACCATGTCCTGTACCATGTCCTGTACCATGTCCTGTACCTTGTCCTGTAGCATGTCCTGTAGCATGTCCTGTACCTTGATATCCGGGATGATGCGCAGGAAGCGGAAGACGATGAGCATATTGACCAGGCGAACCATCTCCCACAGAGACAGACTGTGAGTTGTTGGGTCCCTGTTGTGGTGCGTGCACACACACACACACACACACACACACACATGCACGTGCACACATGTACGTACGTACACACACGCAAACACACACGTAGGCAGGCACGCACACACACACACACGCACGCACGCGCACACACACACACACACACACACACACACACACACACATACACAGTGTCAAGTCAGGTGTGCAATCATAATATGTAAACATTTATGAAGGGAGTAAAATAGAAACCTACAATGGAAGTCTGTAGGTGGCCAATATGGTGATCTGCAGGGCCTAAATGGGGGAAATAAATGCAATGAGTGAAATTGAAATTGAATTTATTTGCATTAAAGGAATATGAAAAGTTTTTGGTAGAGTTAACAGAGACACATGGATGATTTTGGGCCAATCCCCCCAAAACTGTGTATTCCTTGAACATCTGAGTCAAGTTAACGCGACAGTTCCATAGGTATTCAGCAGGTGCAGCCACGTTACCGTGAGCAGGATGGTGAGGAGGCCGTCAAAGATGTTGTTCCTGTAGGACAGGTAGCCTCTCCAGCCTAAGGCAAAGATCTTCAGACACATCTCCGACAGGTAGTAGATGATGAAGCAACAGTTGATCACCTGGCAGCCAATGGGGGACAGTGGTCAGTTTAGGCCGGGCTCATTCACATTCACTTCAACTCATTTGTGAAGCAGATTGTCTTAACACATTGACTGCCAGCCTTTTTCAATGCTGTCGGTAGGTTCTGCCAGGGGGGTTTTTGAGGATTCTAGGCTCATTTTACAACAGCCGAGGATTCTTTTCTGTTAATACTTCGTGAACACCAATCATCTAAAAATAACTAATAGAATGTGTGCTTTCTCTGTCTAAAAGAGTTAGTTTGTAGAGTTAGTAGTTATGTAAGCATTAGCAGTTGAATACAGCATGGTTTCAGCGTGAGAAAAATTATTCAGAGATAAACGGCTTTTTGTGAAATTCGATAGAACAGTCACTTTAACCATTCATTTTTGGCATCAGTAAGACCTAAACAATAGTTTTGAACAGTAATTTCCTCCATAACAGCAGGAAACTCCCCTCTGCTCAACTCCTCCCTCCGTGGGCGTTCTTCTTGGCTGCAGCGCCGTGTCACAAGCACTTTCCTACCTGTGCAAATGCACTTTCTCATACTCTCGACCTCTCAAATAAATTTCTGAATAGAAATTAAATTACTCTAAATTACAGCGAAAAAGAAACAAAAAAGAATGGGTTGAAAATCCCATTCTAAAAGCCTTTTATGGCTGTTTCCAATTTGGTGCTATTTTGCAAGGCAAAATGGCCTGCTGCACCACAAGCTTGTCACAGTCTCACTGCCCCGCTGCCGCTGTGCGGCTGTGCCTGGCCGCTCCCCGAGGAAGCCCGGCTGGACTCGCCCGCCTCCCGGAGCCCTGGCCGAGAGCTCCGATGAAGCCCCTGCGACTCTGGTCATATTTACGCTGCGTGCCTCAAAGTGTGCTCCATCCGCAATCCACCATGCAAGTTTGCAATCCCCCACAGCCAGGACCCAGGCGAAAGCGAAAGCGTTTTCGCCCCATCCATTTTCATGATAATGGCTTCCATGCTGCTGTCTTGGCTTGCTTGGCTCTCAATAGTCTGAGCACCGTCTCCACTCAGTGGGTCGGCGGAATGGATTGCACACGCCCGGCGGCTCTAACACTATAATAGGAGATGCAAAAGGGCCAGATCAACGATCCACCGTCAAAAAAAAAAAAATCGATTTTTTTTTTACGTGTAAACACGTCGTTGGCAGTCAACAGCTGGATATTGAAAACGTGTTAACACGTCGTTGGCAGTGAATGTGTTAAGAATGAGCAAAAACAAACAGAGAATATATTTTCCGAAAACAGGTTCTTCTCTCAAATCTGTAAAGGTGTTGAGATTACAGACGCACTAATTAATCACTGTTTGAATTTAAGCTATATAGATCTGACAACACAGACACACACACACACACACACACACACACACACACACACACACACACAGTGACAGAGTTGTGATTATTGTGATTAAGCTGAAATCGGCACAGAGGATTGGATTGCAGCACAGAAGCACACGCGGCGTTAATCAGTTAGTGGCCGTTCACACTATACGCCGAAGCAACGCCGAAGCCACGCCGAAGCCACACGCTGAAGCCACGCCGAAGCCACACGCTGAAGCCACGCAGTTTCATTCCGGCGTCCTTGTTAACAGGTGAGAGCGTTCACACCGGCCGCGCGCCACGCCGAAGCAACGCCAAAGCCACACGCTGAAGCCACGCAGTTTCATTCCGGCGTCCTTGTTAACAGGTGAGAGCGTTCACACCGGCCGCACGCCACGGCGAAGCAACGCCGAAGCCGCGCTGGAGCGATCGTTCAGGATTCAGTCCAGCTTGAAGCTGCCAGACATGAAGTCAATGGGAGTTGTTGTGGGCGGGTTCAAGGCGCGCCGAGGAGGCACTGTGTGAGAGGAAAAGAGAAGGCTTCTCGTGTGAACGGTTAGGTGTCAGTTCAGCCTGTGCCTGCTTCACGCTTCAGCTCTACTTACGTTCGGCGTCCTGTGTATACAAGGGTGGGCCGTGTAACAAGGGCTTAGACCGGCACCCTGAGTCAAGGCAGCAGAGCATGTGAGCTGAGTGTTCATCATTAACCAACTTCAAAACGTCCACATGACAAAAAAAACACAAAGAACACAGCTGCTAACCTCCATGTTGTAGTCGTTTCTCTCGGCAATGGACTTGTCAGCGTTCAACACCAGGACGGTCTGAAACACACGCAAAGGAAACATTATAGGGTATGTTAGTCAGCTTGGTCTGTGTGTGTGTGTGTGTGTGTGTGTGTGTGTGTGTAACTTACGCCTATGCAGATGACGTTGGCCAGTGCCACCGCGTTGCCGACTATAGTGAAATAGTAGTGACTGAAGACCATCTGGAGCTTCTGCAGGACTGGAGAGTTGTACTGGGGCAAGGGAGGGTGCTGTGGACACACGCACACACACACACACACACGCGCGCACACACACACACACACACACACACACACACACACACACACACACACACACAGAGATTCAGTGGCATATATTACAGATCTCGAATTAGAGTAAATCTTGAGGTTTTTTTATTTATTGAGGGCAAAACAGACGCGTTTCAGCCTTAAGCCATCATCAGTGTACATCAGAACATGTATGTACACTTATGTACGCTGATGATGGCTTAAGGCTGAAACGTGTCTGTTTTGCCCTTAATAAATAAAAAAACCTCAAGATTGACTCTAATTCGAGTGCTGTTGCCTACCTCTGTTTCTGTGATCTCCCTGCAACCTGCACCGATTGAGCTGCCTAAGACCTGGAGCTGTGCGAGCTATTCCCTTGCTGTATATTACAGATCGCAAAGTGAAATGAAATGTTAAATTGTACCTCTTTCATGCGATCTTTATCCAGCTCGTCAAACAGCTTCCTGGAGTCGTCTCGGTCCATGTAGCCCACGGTGGAGTACGGCTGCACCACCTGGAGGTGTGGGGAGGCACAAGAAAAACATAATTGACTGATTAAATGAACAAACCTAGGTGATACGTCATATCTGCAGCAGGTCGTTAAAAGATTTTAATACATCTTAAAATAATTAAATTATTATTGAAATTGAAGGTCTTAAGAAGAAAAGTAAAAAAAAACATATGAATGCCTTAAAAACGTATTACCATGTAAGTACAGGTTTCCTTGTGTGGCCTGTGCTGTACAATACTGTACTGTATGTATCTTATCTTCTTTACGAAACATAATTTGATGTCATGTCCCATAACAATCCATTTCCTGCTATGCTTTTTCTTATCCTGAACATTTATAAATTAGTTTCACAGCTTTCATTTCAAGCAGGCCCCCCCCCCATTAGTTTCCTTATGTGGGTTTTATATTTGGTCGTGAATTCCACGTAGTCTAAAAAGGTCTTTAAAAGTCAATTCAATTAGTCTCTCTCACACCTGTACCTGCAGGGGTGTTCTTCTCTCTCAGACCTGCACCTCATTCAGTGAAATACCCCTTTCAGACCGAGGTCCAACAAGGCTTATTCCCAGGTTGATTTTGTGTTTGAAAGGACAAGGGTTGATTTCAGTGTGAACGCCACCGCCCAGGTTGCTAAGAACCGGGGCGGGACAAAAGGCTAGCAGCAAGGTTAGCGTTAGCTGCAAACCGTTGCAAGAGCCTTGAGACACACACACACACCTTTCACCGCACAGTGAAGCGCTGCATTTAGGACGCGTTGTGACAGCGAAACAATATGGCGGGCTGTCCGTTTCCAGCCTGACTTACCGTAATTGGATTGAATTGATTGGATTAACCCCGTGTTGACTGACTTGGTGTGAACTGACAAAAGAAGGGTTGAATGTGGGTAAAAGCACCCCTGGTCATTGGTGTGAAAGTAGCAGTGTTGGGCAAGTTACTTTCAAAATGTAATATACTACATATTACTAGTTACTTGCATTTGAAAGTAATAAGTTACTTTACAATATTACTTTCTGTGTAGAGTAACTCGTTACTTATTACACTACTTTTGCATTACTTTCATCAAAACAACAGCAGCAGCAGAATGACATCGCCGCCCCTGAACACCCCGAAAAATAATTTCAACCACCTTGAAGTCAGTGTAAACAATCCAAAATTCTAAATGTTATTCTTTTCCTTTGTTATTGTCATCTATAGTGGTTATTTGCATAAAAACACATAGTTTGATTAGGAAATGATTGTTTCTTTTTTAAATATGTGCTTTAATTTAATAAAATGTAACTCAATTTGTAACTTGAGTTACTTGACAAAGTAACTGGTATAATATTACCGAAATCCTATAAGTAATAAGTTACTGAGTTACTGCTAAAAGTAATATATTACATGTAATATGTTACTTTTGTAATGAGTTACCCCCAACACTGGAAAGTGGTATAAGTCGCAGTGTGTATGCAGCCCTGCCCACTCCCCCTGCTGGACAGTGTGATATAGCTGTAACCTTGATGATGGCCGCTCTGTAGTAGCTCTTCATGTGGACCCTGGACATCACCTCCAGCACCGCATCCACACGCACACGCTCTCTGATCACACACACACACACACACACACACACACACACACACACACACACACACACACACACACACACACACACACACACACACACACACACACGTTTGGTTCATATCAGCTGGTAGTAACAATCACCTACACCACTCGTGTTTGGTTCATATTCTGACCTTCAGCATGTCAGCTGCGTAACAGGGAGCAGCTTGCCACCAAATTGTGTTACCATTTGTTGCTATATATGGTTTTATCTTGTGACTATACGAGTGCTCCTGACTGAACTCCATTTCTATGTTACTGTTTATTCCATCAGACTGTAATGACATTATGTTAATTACTTTCGCTACAGCATTCATTAGAGCTGCACTAAGCAGAAGTAACTGTTTAAAATTCATACTCTCCAGTTTCTGGACCAGTGTGAGAAAGTCTCTTTCCAAAATCTCCTAGTTGCAACTGACAATGCCACATACCGCTAATGTAAGAACTTGTGAAAATGTGATAAAATAGCCTTCTAATTAGTCAAATCTGCGTGCGTGTGTCTTACATAGCAGCACGGCCTGTCCCCTGGCAGCTGAGGACCTGGAAAGCAGCTCTGATTCCCAGCCGCCTCCTGATGATGGACGTCTGGACTGACATCTGCATCAACACGCAGGGACAGACGGGTTAGATCAGCTGTTTTATGTCCAAAATCAAAAAGACATATTGTCCCTCTTACCTGTATATTACCTGTAGTGCTATTTATCCATCTAGAATAGATCTTACCTGTAGTGCTATTTATCCATCTAGAATAGATGGTTTTGGTGTGAGTTGGCGAGTTTTGGAGATATCGGCCATAGAGATGTCTGCCTTCTCTCCAATACAATGGAACTGGGTGGCACTCGGCTTGTGGTGCTCAAAGCGCCCCCAAAAATTACTTTTGAAAAACGTAACAATAATGCCTCTCCAGAAATCATTCCCCGGTTACTCAAGATAAGCCACAGACCTTTTTGTGAGCACTTTCATCAGGGAAATATTTTCTTTAGTCCGATATTTCCAAAACTCACCCCAATTGATCTCGATGGATAAATAGCACTACAGTTAAGAGGAGAGATATGTATTTTTGATTTGGGGGTGAACTGTCCCTTTAATTCATGGAGGAGGTGTAAGGTCGCGACATTCGTGGGAATGTGTGTAACTGTGTAAACTAGCGTGGGGCTAGCAACCCCACCCCAGAAGAACCCACTTGCTACAGAAAATGCAATAGGAGCCTGTTGGCTTTGTGTGGCTGCGGCCCTATGCTCCACTTAGGAGCCTACGGGGGGGGGGGGGGGGGGGGGGGGGGGGGAGGAGGAGGAAGAAGAAGAAGAAGAAGAAGAAGAAGAAGAAGAAGAAGAAGAAGAAGAAGAAGAAGAAGAAGAAGAAGAAGAAGAAGAAGAAGAAGAAGAAGAAGAAGAAGAAGAAGCAGTAGCCTCAACTCTCCCTGGATAATTAAAGCATCACAAAAAGCTGGGATTGAAGATGTGATGTTCCTTCAACAGCATGATCTCCTCTGGATGGAAGATGTGGGACTCACCAGTAAATATCCCCTGAACTGGTTGTAGATGATGGCCGTCAGTAAGTTCATCAAGAAATACGTTCCTGGAGAAGAAGAAGCAGAAGAAATTCCCTTTTATACACAACACTGTAAACCCTATTGTATTCAACATGTCCTCATACTGAAACAACAGAATGAGTCGGTTTACAATGACTCCCAAAACGACCGATGAGAGAAACGGTGCGTGCAGGTCATACGCCTCACGTGGGACATGGTTAATTTGAAGCATGTCACGTCGGTTAACGGTTACTTTTTTAAGCAACGAAAACAACCTGGTTAAGGTTCAAAACAGACTTCAGGAGGGTCTCTTGTGACAAGGAAGTTGAAAGACAAGGAAGTTACCGCTCCACCCATCCCACCCCTTCACCCTCATGTGTCAGCGAGCTATTTCAATAGACTGTTGTTACGGTCGCCGCTACTTCCTGGTTACAGCTCCCGACTCTGGCGTATGCACTGCACGCATGCACTTACTCACCCCACCACTAGAGGTTGCATTCGTAAACATTGATTGTTTTAACCAGCTTGAACTGTGCAATATCTGACTTATAGCCTTGTTTACAATCTAGTGTGGTTTACATATACTTTGTCTGTACATAGATATACAATTAGTATTATTATTATTTTCTCCTATACACATGTTTATAACGGTCACTCTACATCACACTTACTGTATATAATGTAAATAGCAGTTAACTTGCTTTATGTACCTTTGATCGCTGTCCTTGTTTGTGGTTTTAGCTTGTATGCATATATTTTCTTTTCCCCTTGTAAGTACATTGAGAGCAACGTATTCACCTTATGTAGCCACACCCATTTGACCCGGTTGTGTGGCCGCGTCAAAACTTCCGGCTAAAAATAAAATAAAATAAAATGGCTGGCTGCTCCAATATCAGCAGTAACTCTGAATTAACTAATAATTTAGCCAATTGTATGTAACATACCAAATAAAAGCAAACGGCAATGTCTAAGAATGCAACGCCATGTAACTGGCTCGTTAAGTCTCGCATTCCAGGGAATTACGTTAACGTCTGCGGGTCTTATGGACGTAAGTGGCTCGAGCGCTCGGAGGAGAGAAAACTATCTGAAGCTTTCTTTGTTGGAGTCCAGGTATGTTTTACAAGAAAGTGCTCGTCATTGTCGACGATAACGTTATCTGACCTGGCTAACAGTGGATACTCGCTTGCTTGCTGTGTACCGAGCTCAAAGTAGTAGGCTACGTTCTTTATTTTACCCCCTGCACTGTCCGCTCCAAAAACAACTCTCTTATTTTGCGCCGTGACCGCCGGAAGTGTTAACAGGACCCGGAAGAATTTGGCCCACTGTAAGGTCTGAACATAAGGTGAATCCCGGAGTCAAATTCCTTGTATGTCTACATACTTGGCCAATAAAGCGGATTCTGATTCTGATTGAAAATCGACCAATGCGGTCGTCTTCCTTGTGATGATGACGGTGACGATGTACACAATAATGATCAATGCTTACCAATCACACTGAAGGTGATGAAGAAGATGGAGTAGGCCCTGTTTAAGGAGTAGGCAGGGATCATCACTGTAACAGGACAAAACAGACGGCTTTAAGACCGTGGTTCAGTTCTGAAGCAGCACAGAATATCAAACAGTTCCAATTTAAGCGCTAGGTGTTTGGATCATCTGAGCGCTGGAGCAGCGGTACCGTCTGGGTTGTTGGCCGTGGTGAGCAGCACCAGCAGAGAGGTGAGGGAGCGAGGCAGGTCTTTGAAGTACAGCTCCCACTCCCCGTTCTTCTTCGGATCCTGGAGGCCACAGAGAGGACGAGAAGAAGACGGACGGAGATGGAGATAATCATTTGAGACGTTGAAAAGGAATTATTGAATTAGTTTATGGCCCCCTTATCACAAGCATTTCTCAAAGGGCTTCACATAAGCGTCATCACAGTCACAATGCTACATGATATATCGACACACAACCTAAGTTACATAGATCATACATCATATACTATACATTTGACTAGCGTGGTGGTGTGGGCGTGGTCAGGTCAGGTGAGCTCACCTCCGTCTTAACAAACAGCAGCATGCCGATCATGGTGAAGAGGCAGAGGTGCACCGCCAGCAGCAAGATCACGCTGCAGATACACACACACACACGCATGCACACACACGCATGCACACACACACAAGCACGCACAAACACACACGCACGCACAAACACACACGCACAAACACACACGCATGCACGCACAAACACACACACACACACGCACGCACAAACACGTACACGCATGCACACACAGAAAAGGTTGAGGTTGATTCAGGGTAGAACGAACAACAGGTCAGGCTATGCAGTGAAGCCAGAGTATCTCATTATGTGTCTTGTTGGGTCAGGCTATGCAGTGAAGCCAGAGTACATCATTATGTGTCTTGTTGGGTCAGGCTATGCATTGAAGCCATAGTATATCATTATGTGTCTCGTTGGGTCAGGCTATGGGGAAGTGAGAATGCTCTCAACTCAAGTAGATGCTTGGTTTTTCACTTGACGAGTGGTAAAATGTGATTTAAACCGACTGTAGTAAGAAGTTCGGCGGTCTGCATTTTTTGTATTTAGTTCCTTTAGGTTCACACACTGTTCTGTCAAATTATAAGCCAATCAGGTCTGCAAAACAAAAGTCACATGACTCAGAAGTAACTCGATCATTGGACAGAGTTTTAGTGACCTGTCATTCTGCCAGGTTAGAGATTTTGCCAGTGGAGGGGAGGGATTCAAAAACAAACCTGTAACTTTAGCTACATGTAGGCATAATGGACTAGTCTGTGCGCATAATGGACTAGTCTGTGCGCATAATGGACTAGTCTGTGCGCATAATGGACTAGTCTGTGCTGTGTTGCTCTTCTTCGTTGGTGTTCACACAAATTAAGAACACATACTGTATGAGCATCTGTCCAGACTTCATTGTTATGCAAGGCTTTCCAGGTATGGGGAAATGCTGGCTGTCAGCTGTTTCCTGATACCAGTAAAGCCTGCCTTAGGCGTTGGTGTCGTTGTATGTTGTCACTCCTAACACATTACACAGAGACGCATTTTCAGGCGTCTTGGTGCCGTGAACTGAAGGAGGAAATGCTCCAGATTTTGCATTAAAAAACTGCACTGAAAATGTTATCAACCTAGTATTATCAACTCCATTTGAATTAATATGAACTTTTTTTTTTAAATCTTTTCAAAAGTACAGACTCTAGAAAATGAGTTTTGGAAGCCAGACATCTGAGCAGCAGCAGGTTATTTTGTGATATGAGACAGTAAAAGCATGTGTGTGTGTGTGTGTGTGTGTGTGTGTGTGCGTGCGCGTGTGTGTGCGCGTGTGTGTGTGTGTGTGCGTGCGTGTGTGTGTGCGTGTGTGCGTGCGTGTGTGTGTGTGCGTGTGTGCGTGCGTGTGTGTGTGTGTGTGTGTGTGTGCGTGCGTGTGTGTGCGTGTCAGATACCTGGCGATCTCAGGCAGTGTCCTCTTGATGCACTTCAGCGTCTTCTTCATCAGGGAGGAGTTTTGCAGGAGGAAGAATGGCCGGATGAGTCTCCGCACTCTCACTTTCTGATCGGTACAATTGAGAGGTCACAGTTTCATACATTTTAGGATCAACTTTAGGAATGGACTCCATATTTTATAATTGCTCTTAACTTATTTGATGTATTTCATCCTCTCTCATGCTTTATGTTCACGGTGTCCCGCATCACACACAGCCTCACCTCGTCACACACCATGCTGACGGATAACACCCAGTCCATGACGGAGGCCGAGATGATGACAGTGTAGCCGATCAGCCACTTGTTCTTCCTGAACTCCTCCCAGCCAATCAGATAGCTCTGAGGACAAACACAGATGCGGTGAGGTTCTAGTTCAAAATAGAGAAACAATTAGGACTACACAATAATGACCTGTGCCAAGTTGCATAGTCTTAATTCATCTGATAGGTTGGTCTGAGGAGGAAGCTATACCTTCACCCTTGAGTGCTGCCCAGTACAGTTTGATAATGGTGGCCAGTGGTCGGGCATGGATGAAGTATCAGTGTACTTTGCTCAGAGTTGGCGAGGAAGGGGCCACTATTTCTTAGGCAGAGGTGAACAGCAACTGATAATGCATTAAGCCCAGCAATGTCCTACTTGCACTGTTTTAGTACTGTAAATACCACTGTTTTAGTACTGTAAATACCACTGTTTTAGCACTGTAAATACCACTGTTTTAGTACTGTAAATACCACTGTTTTAGTACTGTAAATAGGAATACACAGAAAGTGTTTGTAGTAGGGATGTCAACGGTTAACCGTTAATCGATTAACCGTCGCTAACGTCGTTGTTCGGTTATTGCTGTCGGTCTATCAGTTAATATTTAAAAAAAAAAAAAAAAAAAAAAAAAAAAAAAAAAAAAAATTTTTTTTTGGTCTATTTACTCAATGAGCTCATGCCCAAACAAGGCGTGTCTATTTAGATGCTGAAATGTTAATGCTTTTTGTGTTAGAAATTCTAACACAAAAAGAATTTGTGTTGAAATGTTGATGCTTTTTGTTAATGCTTGTTAATGCTTTTTGTGTTAGAAATTCTAACACAAAAAGCATTAACATTTCAGCATCTAAATAGACACGCCTTGTTTGGGCATGAGTTCATTGAGTAAATAGACAAAAAAAAAAAAAAAAAAAAAAAAAAAAACATTTTTTTTTTTTTTTTATATTAAAAAATTATGAATTAACCGATAGGTTAATCGATTATTAGCGTCGGTTAATCGAAAGTGAAATTAACCGAAAATTGACATCCCTAGTTTGTAGGCTCCGGAAACTTTCACTTCCATCAAGACAGGCAGGAAACATGGCAGGCAATCCATCAAAGTTATCAGTTTGAACTTCGAGGTAATACAAATCTAAGTATATTCAAATCTACAATCAACTCTACTTAAGAGGAGGGGGCAATATCTACTATAGTTTGTTCATGGTTCATTCAAAAGTAAATTTTTTAACAACAGTTGACCGTACGATCGCTAACGTAACCAGTTAAACCAGTTAACCAGACACCCAGCTAAACAGGTGGAACGCTTCCAAGTTGAAGCAACAAGAAGATGTCATGCTGGTTTTATATGTCTTCTGAAATCATGTGACCGTGGCATAATATCATTTGATACCAACATTTAGAAAACTGCTATTGAGCGTTGACTGAAAGTGTTGGTCAAAGTGATACATTATTAAATGTAAGTCACCAAACTATCAGCTCAGACGGAACACTTGTCCTGAATGTGTGTTTAAAAAAAAATAGCGTTCACATAGAGAGGCAAAGTGACCGCCTACTTCCTGCTTCAGCACTGTACCAGGGATTTTCCTCCGCCATTTATTTTCCCATAGACATTTCGTAAAATGCTTATAAAAAATGTTTTACTTGTTCAAACCAAACGGTTCAGATCTATTTAGAAACAGGAGAGACCACATAACATTTCACTCGGACCAAAACGTAAAAGAATTGCCGATTTAAAGAAAATATTCTTTCGATGTAGTTTTTTTAAGTTTTGGTCAGAGTGAAACGTTCTATGGTCTCTCCCAACTCTAAATATAGCTGAACCATTTGGCTTGACGAAGTAAAACTATTTTTATAAGCATTTTTTCAAAATGTCTATGGGGAAATAAATGGCGGATGAAAATCTCTGGTACAGTGCTGAAGCAGGAAGTAGGCGGTCACTTTGCCTCTCTATAAAGTTCTGCCAATCGATCCTTGCTCTCCACAAGAGCAAATTTAGACTGACTGAAGCAAAGGTCTGGCAGGTGAAAGGGAATTGGATCTGGAGGCCCACCTTGGCAGCGAGGTCGAGGGAGAAGATGAGGAGGCAGACTAACCTTGACAGCGAGGTCGAGGGAGAAGATGAGGAGGCAGACTATCTCGATGCTCTCCGTGAGGCCACAGGGAGGCTGCCAGCGCGGCGCCACCAGCCGCAGGTCCGAGGACAACGACATGGACGACGGCCGCTCCACGAACGCCAGCGCCAACACCACCGCTATGGTCAGACCCAGGCCCCTGGGGACAGTGGGCGGGGAGACAGCGATGGGATGGACATCGGAACATACCGTATTCTTTCTGAGTGACACTCAACTTGATGCGGAAACTAGTCAAAGAGCAGGTTTAGATTTGACTTGCACACATTAACTGCTGGTTATGTGTAAATACGGTCTTTAATGCAAATGAAAAAGTTTTAATGGGGTTGATATCATTCTTCAAAGTTAGTTTAACCTTCTCCTTCTTTTTAAGACTTCACAACTTCATGAATGGTCAATTATGTTAGTAATTGGGAGTAGTATTGTAAATTGAGGCATGAGGAATGCGAGATTCGTTCTCAACTGCAGGATGTGTTCCATTAAGGACATGATTAAATATCCTACAATCAGCAAATAACTATCATAAATCATTTGTGATTTACAGTATATACTAAAGACACAGCTGCGGTACTTTCAATGTGCACGCACGCACGCACGCGCACGCGCACGCACACGCACACACACACACACACACACACACACACACACACACACACACACACACACACACACACACACACACACACACACAGCGTTATTCAGATAGAACTCAAGCATAAGTGACTTCAAAAAGGATTATGGTAAAGATTACAGGGGATTTAAAAGACAAATCTTCGTACACTGTTATACTGCATTAACAGTCTGTAATGTTATATCTACTGTATTATACTTTGATGTTCATGTGCATTCTAGCAGTAACTGTGACCACTTACCCTCAACCTGCCTCATAACCAGTGTTGGGTGTAACTCATTACAAAAGTAACATATTACATGTAATATATTACTTTTAGCAGTAACTCAGTAATATAACTTATTACTTATAGGATTTCAGTAATATTATACCAGTTACTTTGTCAAGTAACTCAAGTTACAAATTGAGTTACATTTGATTAAATCAAAGCACATATTTAAAAAAGACACAATCATTTCCTAATCAAACTGTGTGTTTTTATGCAAATAACCACTATAGATGACAATAAGAAAGGAAAATAATAACATTTAGAATTTTGGACTGTTTACATTGATTTCAAGGTGGTTGAAATTATTTTTCAGGATGGTTCCGGGGCGGCGATGTCATTCTGCTGCTGCTGTTATTTTGGTGAAAGTAATGCAAAAGTAGTGTAATAGGTAATGAGTTACTCTACACAGAAAGTAATATTGTAAAGTAACTTATTACTTTCAAATGAAAGTAACTAGTAATATGTAGTATATTACATTTTGAAAGTAACTTGCCCAACACTGCTCATAACTACTTCAGTTAGTGATATCCTACATTTCCCAGAATGCATTTCGACAACCCCCAGGGAAGGGGCGTGAACGTGTTGCAGTCTTGGAATTCCAATGGGTGGGGAGTTTACTGTACTCAGCAGCTGGTGTAGTAAAACATATATTATGGTCATTTTGTGATATGGGGCAGGAAAAATCAGACTTATTTCACTTTTAAACCCAGTACAATTTAATAAACAACACCACCCCTGCCCCCTGGCCGCCTGAGCAGTTGTTAGAAATTGTGAACCACGGCACAGAGAAGCTAGAGGCTAACAGAGAGAAATGAGTAGAATGACTGCAACTTACCACTGGAATATCTTTGAGTAGTACCACCGATACAGACGCAGCGATCTGGCATCGACCCGGTGGTTGATCGACCGATACTGTACAAGTTCAACAAAAAACAGCACAGAGTACAAGTCTGTTTAGATATTATGATTATGATTGTTATGATCAGCACCGTATATATTTGACCCATTGACGTGCCTAACCCCAGTCAAAACATTATATTATGTCATGTGTGCAGTGTTGGGGGTAACTCATTACAAAAGTAACATATTACATGTAATATATTACTTTTAGCAGTAACTCAGTAATATAACTTATTACCAATAGGATTGCAGTAATTTATACCAGTTACTTTGTCAAGTAACACAAGTTACAAATTGAGTTACTTTTTTTTTTATATATATATATCAAAGCACATATTTAAATAAAGATATAATAATTTCCTCATCAAATTGTGTGGTTTTTATGCAAATAACCACTTAGATGACAATAACTAAGGAAAACAATAACATTTAGAATTTTGTACAGTTTACACCGACTTCAAGATGGTTGAAATTATTTTTCAGCATGTTTCCGAGGCGGGGATGTCATTCTGCTACTGCTGTTATTTTGGTGAAAGTAATGCAAAAGTAGAGTAATAAATAAGTCTACACAGACAGTAATATTGTAAAGTATAACATATTACTTTCAAATGAAAGTAACTAGTAATATGTAGTATCTTACATTTTGAAAGTAACTTGCCCAACACTGCATGTGTGCGTCTGGTCATGCCTTTACCTGTATGGCATCTTCAATGAATATGACCGCTTGCTGGATGTAGAGGGACTCGTCATCTGTGAGAAACAGTTTGAGAAGCATGACCATCTCCAACATCACCAACAAATACTGTCAGACAAACAGTCCAGGCCAGAGCTGCTGCAGCGCGGAGATGTTTGTCCCTAGAACTGGTTGGATCAGGACCTGAGAAGATCAAGTTTCTTGGGGCTATTTAGGAGAGCTTAAAGACAAGCCGGGGTCTAAACTACAGCTACAAAATAAATAAATAAACATCTGGAAGGGTTGAAGTCCACTCAACTCCAAGGGAAAGCAAAGCTACTCTTATGAATAAAGAACTATACTCATATACCGTAAATTTCGGACTATAAGCCGCGGCTTTTACCCCGTTTTTTGGCCCCTGCGGCTTATATAACGGTGCGGCTTATCTATGGATTTTTTCAGCAAAAATAAAAATAAAAAACGGAATTCTCTCTTCTTTAGCACTCTTTCTAACTATAAATCCACTTCTGTTTTAATTTCCTCTCTTGCCCTCTTTTCACCACACCGCGGACACTGTGTGCACTGTAAAAAAAAAACACAGGTGGTGTTGTGTTATGTTGTTTTGTTGAAATGTTAATAAATGGGAGCTTCCTCAAACAGCCATCTCTTTCCCGACAATCCCCTCTGTGCACGAACCCTTACATATGGTAATTAAACATTAAAACACAATTAAAAAAAAAAAAAAAAAATCATTAAAACACCTGCGGCTTATAGTCCGGTGCGGCTTATATATGTAACAAACAGGCAATTTTGCTGCTGCGGCTTATACTCCGGTGCGGCTTATAGTGCGGAAATTACGGTAATCAAAATGAATAGAATACTATGCTAACATCACAGGAAACTTGAAAGCTTCAAAATATCATCGAGCATAATGGAGTAAAGCAAATATACATAAGAAATACCATACTATAAGGCTACCATAAGCTCATTATTAAGTACCATGGACAAAATACAAGTCCCTATATTGTGGGAATATTATAATGTACTATAACACAAGTGGCCACTGAATGGCTTGTTGTTTTAAGCATAAAACCAATATAATGTGATACTTCATTGATATTGGTAGTTAAATAAGCTCTATAATAATTTTTATATATAATATAAAAATATTACTCTCCCCTCCCTCCACAGAGAGCTCAGAGAGTCAGAGTCTGGAGCTGGCTGGGATTCAGTGTGTTGCTCAAGGGCACTTCAGTAAGGGAGTGTTGTCAACATGGGGATTTGAACCCTTGTCTTTTCAAGTCTCTCTAAGCACACATATACAATGTCTGCTGATTAACCAATCCCTATAGAAGGCTTAAAATCAAATGTATAGCACAGTTCATACAACAGTGTAGCCCAAAGCACTTTAGAAGAAGGAGCTTAGGAGCCTACAGCGAGGAGGACAGTGGTGTAGTCCCAATGTAACGCGTGGGAACGGCGTTCCCATACTTCTCCAAGGGGTGTTTTGTGTGCGTCAGTGTGTGTGCATGTCGAGCCAATAAAACGAGTGAAACTTGACAACGTTGTCATTCGTCCTATATTTAAGGTGGCCTGAATTATTCACACAGCATCAACTCGCAGCTTGAAGAGAGAAGGAAACATTCCACCTTAACTATATTTAAGGTGGGCTGAATGATTCACACAGCATCAACTCACGGCTTGAAGAGAGAAGGAAACATTCCACCTTAACTATATTTAAGGTGGCCTGAATTATTCACACAGCATCAACTCGCAGCTTGAAGAGAGAAGGAAACATTCCACCTTAACTATATTTAAGGTGGGCTGAATTATTCACACAGCATCAACTCGCGGCTTGAAGAGAGAAGGAAACATTCCACCTTAACTATATTTAAGGTGGGCTGAATTATTCACACAGCATCAACTCGTGGCTTGAAGGAAAAGGAAACATTCCACCTTAACTAGCTACAGCGCGGGGGAAACCTCAGTTTAATAAAAGCTATACTGAAACATACTGGCTTTTTCAGCATCAAAATATTTTTTTTTCCACCAGTACCTCACTATAACAAGTAAAGATGAAAAAGGCAGCCAAACATCCTTTAATTTTTCGGACCAGCTGCTAAAAAGGTATGTTTACAAGCATGAAGAAACAATGTTAAAAGCGTGTTTCTTTTCAACGCGGTTGAATCAAAAGTTAGCGTTAATCACCCCATTGCAATTTGCATCGCCAGATGCCAGTTGTGCAACTTGTGTGATCGCTGGTTGAGAGATTGTTTAGCTGTTTGTGTTGATAACTGAGTCTGCTCTGCTGTGCCCATATACATATTTTAGTTTCAGAGCTGCAAATGTCACGGGCTTCTGCAGTGTTTATAGAGGACACAAGTTAGTCGTGTGTCAGTGACAGTGGTTTGCAGCACTTGAGGAATCCGTGAGTTTGCTCATTTAATTCGTTGATATAAGCGATTGCCCCCCGAACGATTAATTAATGAATAGGCTGCGTGAACGTTAGCGTGTGTGCGTGCGGGGGGGGGGGGGGGGGGGGGGGGGGGGGGGGGGGGGCGCTTTGTTGGGACCTGTGCGTGTGCAGGTGTTCCCCATATAGGTGCGTTCCCCCACTTCTCTAGATAGCACTACACCTCTGACACACACACACACACACACACACAGAGAGAAAGAAAATTCAACATTATGTATTAACACTTTCAGTGCCACGGCCCTTGGGCAAAAGGTTGCTTGCTGTGCCACATAGGCCGCAATGCATTTTAAAACAGTCATATAATTTCTTTAATAATTACTATGTAAACACTGAACACGCACAAATAACGATGAGACTCTCTTCTATCACCTGCAAAAAAAAGTTTATTGATCCCATTTTCCGTTCTTTAGTTATGAGCCGGAGAAGATAGCTTGATTGAACGAAAAAAAGAGCTTTTTTTCTACGAGCTGAGATAATGAGCCTTTTGTGAAATTAAACATTTCAAGCACATCACTGACTCTGAAGCTAATTTTCTGATGTAGTCACACCTCAAAAATAATTTCCTTCAATAAAACAGTGAAGGCAAGGGAATTTTGTTTGGAAGAATAATATTTTTAGCTGAAACCAGCAGCGCTGGCGCCTGCATGCGCTGCTTGTTGCAGCTTCTTGCTGATCTTTTGCTGCTGGTGGGCATCGGATATTCTGGCTTGCGTTTGCCAACCCTGTCCTGCTGTCTGGGTCTGTGTTGTGTACTTGGCTCTGCGTGCCCACCTCCCCCCCTCCTCCTCCCCCCCCCCCCCCCCCCGTTGTGGGAGGAGTGTCTCTCTGCTCTGCTGTTTTCTCGTTTTCTCTGCCTGCTTTTTTACAGCCGCGTGTACCAGCTCCCATGCTTCGAGTTGAGAATAATAACAAATCCACGGCTGATCATGTGTTGCAGCGGACACGGAGGCTGTTGCAGCGGACATCGAGGTGCTCAATTGTGATAGCAGATTGGCTGCTGCAGGGGCACAGCTAAACGTTGCTTCAATGAAGCCGCTGCATACGGACGGATGCGATGCGATTTCCTTCCCCCCAATGACTTCTTCTGTGTGTTTCACTCCACGTTCTCTCATCTGGAGAGCGCTGTCGCCACCTAAGGGTTCTGTAAAATAGGTTAGACACATTCAATACCTCTGAATATTGTAAGAGGCGATGTAAGAGGCATAGATCGACACCCCCCCGTCAAAAAAAAAAAATCGAGTTATGACGCCATTTGGCGTCGCTGGCACTGTACGGTAAATTTCTAATGACGCCATATGGCGTCGCTGGCACTGAATGTGTTAAGAGCTGACCTGGGGTCAGCTCAGGGAATGTACGGTTTCATGATGAATGTCACCTCACTGTATCCCTTGTGCCATAACTATGCCAGAGGTCGCGTTGTCAGAGTGTCTCAGAGAGGTCTATGGAAGCTCTGACTTACCAGATAACCTGTTGCCTAACTCCTAATGTCAGCACATTCTCTACTATGTCCTCGGAAGATACGTAAGACACTGGTCCAATCTGACACACACACACACACACACACACACACACACACACACACACACACACACACACACACACACACACACACACACACACACACACACACACACACACACACACACACACACACACACACACACACACACACACCTGTTGTCCTCCATAGCAGGTGCAGGTACAGATGGCATCCAGGTATTCCTTCTGCCACTGATTTCCCACCTGGTACATTTTGCCGTCGTCGTAACACGTGGACTCATCTGGAGGACATGCATCAAAGACACAATATTGCATCAAGATGAATAATGCTGGAGTACACAAACCAATTTGAGATCATTAAGGAACCATAACGAACGAAAGACACGTTAACAGTAACACTTGTGATACAGGATGAGTGTGAACCACCAGCGTGTGTATCTATTTGTTTCTGAACTTTGTGTCCATCAAAACGGATGGAAATCTGCCGGAGACGGGCGCGTCATCAGCGCTGCCTGACAACAATGGACAGCTGTCATTGAAAATGAATTGAAATGTGTGTGTGTGTGTGTGATAATTGCTAGGCAATAATAATATATGATAATAAGTTGATTATTTAACGTGCTTACATGAACCATATTGTCAGATACAGTATATTGATATCGAGAAAGATCCTTATGATTATCGTGATATTGATTTCAATTGTATCGCCCAGCCCCAGTATACCCTATTTGTCCTGTTCTCTCCCTTCTCTCTCCAACATAAGATTGTTTATTAATAGTGCTTAGCTAGACCTAGCTAGACATATTCTCTGTAAAGCCCTCCGAGACATGCTTGTTGTGAAGTAGGGCTTAAAATAGACTTGACTTGTGTGTGTGTGTGTGTGTGTGTGTGTGCGCGTACGTGTACCAGTCTTGACTTACGTGGCTCGCATTTGAATTCTCCCTTGCCATTACCCAGGCAGGTGCAGCTCATCATGTGACCGTTCTCCGCGTGGCGATCCCATTTCTCGCCGATACGGTAGTTGTTGCCATTGTCATGGCACCACTCTGAAGGAGGGAGGAAGAAGAAAAAGAGACAGAGAGAGAGAGAGAGAGAGGATCAAGGGAGTGTGGGGAGAGAAGGGTGAAAGAGGAGTAGATAATGATGTAAGGGGAGAAGATATTATTTAATGAGAGCGTCCCCCAAACCTAAATTCTGTTTCAAACGTTTCCCGTTCCCACTGAGGAGAAAGACTCACATCATAGTCACACACAGAATGTGACACAAGGTACTGTAATGAACATTCCCATTCTGCAACACACATTTCTATCCACATATTTTAACATCACATCCTCCACAATGAACCTACATTCGCAAAATCACTCCTGATGTGGAGGAGAGAGTACATTAGTTCCCAGTGGAATAGAACCCATCGCGCACGTACACGCACACATACCCAGTCCATGCGATTACCTTGAATATATGACTTTCATATTCAATTGCTCGTCTCAGTTTTTGGTATCGTCAGGTTATCGATATGGACAATACAAAAAACAGACCGAGGCTGGCCAGTTAGCTTAGCTTAGCTAGCAGCTATCCCCTCTTACTGCAATGTTTTCACTGCTGCTTACAAACATGGCAGAGAGGCTAACATGGGCAGACCACAGGCAGAATATATTGAGTTTCCATACAGTAGCCTATATGATATACAGGGTATGGAAATCACCATACCGATATTATGAATAATATATATAAAATAATGTATAGAACTATATCATTGCACATTATAGTATATCCGATACAAAAATAGAGAGCAATTTACTGTAAATTAACAATTTAATTATTGCCTGCCAAGGCTGCCCATGCTCAGATTATATTACTGTGTTGCTCAGCATAGAATATTACAGTCCATGTTCTATGCAGTTTTGCACTATAGTGAAGGAATTTATAAAATGCAATAAGTATCAATCAAAAAAGCTTTTTAATTAGATACAATTTTGGTTCTCCTGATCCATATAAGACCTATCAGCACCAGGATGTAGATGTTCAGATGCTTTGTCCATATACTATTGCCAGATCGGGGGGTCCACCATGCTAATGCACGTGCTTCCATTCCTCACTTTCAGCCCAATCAATGAAATTATACAAAATCTGAGACATATTCATTCCTCCACTTTATATAAATTCCTCAAGTAAATCACATAGAATCATTGGACTTCTATGGTGTGTCTGCAAAGCATGCTGGGATGGGGTTAGTAAAGCTGCCACTCACTGGATGAATCACACCTAAAATGGCCGCTGCCCAGGCCCAGGCAGCGGCACCACAGCTTGAAGCCCGTGTCAGACATGCGCTCCCACTCGGAGCCCACCTCGTGGTAGGTGTGTGTGAACGTGTCGTAGCACACGTCGCGGTTGCCAGACATGGGGAGGTCACCTGGGACTAACGGTGCAGCCACATCTACGCGTCATTTGACCCGGGCTGACGCTTGGCTCTATGGACGCTTGACGCTTGGTGGGCGTGGAAATCCGGAAGCAGCAGCTAGCTCCCAAGCTAGCTGCTGCTAGATTTACTTTGCTTCTTTGAAAATTGGTGTTAGAGAGGAAGTGGAAGAGGACAGGAAGGGTAGGATAGGTCCTAGGACGAGCTCAATTGGCTAGCTTTGTACTTTGTCAAATTCCACCCCGCCCCCTCTGTTGCCCACTGTCGCTTCACAAGCCTGCTACGCGTCGCTTGGTCTCCCAGCATGCTTTGCGAGGCGTCGAGCAGCATGTTCCAATACAAAGTGGATGGGCAGTAGCGTCAGCCCGCGTCAAACGACGCGTAGATGTGGCCGGGCCGTAAGAGGGTGGAAGGAAGAAAAAAACTCTGTTTACAAATGTATCCATTCCATGTGCTTTACCGTGGCCTGACTTGTTCTTCCTGCCACCGAGGGAGAGAGAACATAGTCGGGAATTAGTTTGATTTGCCCCAAATAATCACAGTAAATTCAATAGAGCTCAACAGTCACGTGACTGTCCGTGACGTTTCCAGCCCCGGAAGTAAGTTCCCCCATTCATTTTCTCCATAGATATTTGAAAAAGAAAATCCTTATATGATGAGTTTTAAGGCTGGAACCAAGCCAACCCGTGACTTACTGTATCTTGAGTGACCATAAAACATTTCAGTTGGAGCAAAAACCAAAAATGGCAAAGGCGGAAAAAATAAAATAGTCGTCTCTCCCCCAAACTCGTTCTATAAGGATTTTTCTAAATGTCTAATGGAGAAAATGAATGGAGGAATTCACTTCCGGGGCAAAGAATGTCACGTGACTGTTCAGCTCTATACAACTATCAATGCAATGGCTATAAATGTAACACTACGCAATCAGCATTATAATTAGCGCAATATACTGTAAATGCCATGTATTATTATCATTATTATTTATAGTAACATTAGACAAGCAACTAACTTTGCTGTAGCTAAAGCATTTACTATAGATAAATGCATATCAAACTCAAGCTTTACGAATTGGCCTGTATAATAAACAAAATGGAGGACATTACAGCCACAGATAGAACTAATCTAATCAAAATGAGAATGAAGCACTGTTCAGCGTGCTTTGCTTCCATGTCTAACACGGTGAAATAGAAGAGAAATCATCTCAGCGTGCGCTTGGTCTTTGTCAGTGTGGACTACTTCTTTACCAGCATTGCCAGCGGTGATAACTTCCTCCAGAACCTTCTCTTTAGCCCCGCCCCTCATGGCCTCTACTATCACATTATAGGACGCTCCAGATGTCAGTCCAATCAATGTGGCACTGGTGGACGTGCCAGGAAGACGCATCTATATGGAAAGGGTAGAGAAAGTGATTAGAATGTGTGTGTCCACGTGCGATTACGTGTGTGTGTGTGTGTGTGTGTGTGTGTGTGTGCATGCGCGCGTGCGTGCGTGTATGCGTGTGTACCTGGAAGTCCCTCTCCTCCAGGTGTGTGATTGGGTTACAGGACACCACATATTCGGAGCTGTGAGGGATTGGTTGCCAGGAGATGATTGTGATTGTCTGCGCTTCTTGTGGCAGCTCTGTCTCATTGTCGGGGAAACCAAAGGGCAGACCCGGCAGAAGACCCTCGCTCACCTGCAGGACCAAACACACAGTGAGCAGGGCTGTAGTGGGGGAAAAGGCTATGTCATGCCCTTATAAAAAAGGTGGATAAAACTATAAACTTCAGTCACCCACGAGACTAGATACAGTAGATGAGACGAGAAAACTGAAACCGAATCATATCCCTATAAATAATGTAAATATAATTTTATTATTATCATCACAACCTCTAACAGAGAGGAACCACGTTCTCCAGGAATGGTACCAATAACCATTCTCATTCAAATATCTTGAGGTGAGAGGTCAAGGGACCCCTTTGAAAATGGCCATGCCAGTTTTTCCCTCGCCAAAATTTAGCCCGACTTTGGAGCGTTATTTAGCCTCCTTCCTGACAAGCTTGAAGCTAACATGACATGGTTGCTACCAATAAATGCGCTAGGTGTTCTAGTTTAATATGCTAAGAATAGCTTCACTCTAGCCTAAAGAAAAATCCTGCTAGGACCAAGGACATCTACGTTTAAAATATGTGCATTTTCCATCATAAAATGGCGAGTAACCGCTATGCTGTATTTAAAAAGGTACGTAAACGGTGTGTACGCCCCACTACAGCCCTGAGTATAAGGACAGGACAATTATAACATTGTAGTTTGTTCAATATAATAATTGAATACAGTATTAAACAATAGCATAAAGTACATGACAGAACTCTCACTCACCCTGACCAAAGGTACTCGATTTCCATCTTGGCCTGTAAGAGGGATGTAGATCAGGGGGTCTCTTGCAGTGGGTCTCTGGCCCTCTTTGGGCCCGCTATTGATTCCGTTATTAGGGCCCAGGTTCTGGTACTCGGTGTAGATGTGCTGGCCCTGCTGGCCCGGTTGGTTCTGGCCACCGGTGCCAGCCAAATGGACATGGTTGGAGTTGAAACTGGATATAGGAAGACATGCAAGGAAGGGTGGGAGCGAGAGGGGAGGGAGAGGTAGAGGGGAGGGAGGAATGGAGAAAGGGAGGGAGAACAACACAGATGATTGCAAAACTCAAGAAGCAGAATAAAACGTGAGGACTATTCAAATGCTTAGCAAGAATAGCTGCTTCTGTACATGCATTGTTCTGCCTAATGAATAATAGCAGCAGTCAGGATGATTGTGCCTGGTCTCACCTCTTGTCATCGAAGGGCTCTGGCACATCCAGGATGTCGGTGCTGGGTCGGTGAGGGACAGGAAGCTCGGGGACCAACAGCTGGTGATCTGGAAGTGACTCTGATTGGACGAGAGACAGAAGTGTGCTGGCTGTAAGAAGCAGGCAGGGCAAAGCAAAAGGTACAGATCCGCTAGCACTCGTAGCATGTTTGTACAGTGCTCCTATTCACCTTATGTTCCAACACAGGGGTCAGCCAGTTACTTCCTATTGTGTTGACACTTCCTATGACAGTACAGTACTATAGTGAGCAGGTAAAACAGACGGTGTTTTGAACAGGAAGTCATAACACAACTGGGTCAAGTGGGCGGGGCTACATAAGGTGAATATGATCACAGGAAACTCATGAAACCTGTCCATCTCTGACACTGCAGTACACAGGGAAATAATGCACAGCTCGGCGAGTTTTAGTGCTGTGTTGTAAATCAATGAAGTCTTATCTTTAACCTTTATTTAACCAGGTAAGTCATTAAGAACAAATTCTTATTTACAATGGCGACCTGGCCTTCTTCAGCCACACACTGCACACACCAGCAGTGTGTCTGCGGTCCATTTTGACTCCTGAACCCTTTGCTTTAGAAACCAAGCAAGAAACCATTGTAAAGTTGCCCATGACTGCTGACTTGAGATCATCTTTCCTTACAACAAATACTAACGTCAACCTTTGGTAAGGAAAAAATATAAGCAACCATCAGATTTTTTTCTTTAGGCACAGCAGTTACAGAAGGAAGCCAGCAGGGTGCAGCATAGCTCTAAAATGGCAGGAGATTTGTAATTTCCCTTTTTTCCCTTTTTCTTTATCTATTATCTTTATCTACCATTCCAGCTGAAAGGAAGTCATATACAGTATATTGTTATACAGTATTGTTGCATTGGATGCCCAAGGTAAGACTAAATAGTGATATTAATAAATGAGTCTGCATGTAAATGTAGTTATAGTTACTCTGAATGAGGGCTTTGTTAACAGAAATATGTATTGCTGTGGGCTAAGGCCTTTGATGTTTATGAGAACCATCTAAACAGGGGGGGAAGCTCACAGACGCCGCCTGCAGGAGTAATGCATCATTACAGTCAGATAATTCAATAACATACACTGACAATCCAGCACATTCAGACACAATAAGATAAGATTACAATTAAGCTCCAAATTGCAATTCCTGACAAGGTCTCTCTGACATAGATTTCAGAATCAGCTTTATTGGCCAAGTACAAGGAATTTGACTATGATTTTAATTTTGATTTGATGTATACATCAGACTCTTGAGCTACTTCTGCTCTCACTCAGAATGTCAAAATATAAGCGATGTGATGTATAGTTTTTGAGACTCATGCTAGTTAACTGCGGCGCTTCCGGTGGATTTGCGGTGTCGTGACGTCACGCTGGATGATTCCTCGTACTGTATTAAAAAAAAATCTTTGCAATGTAAATGTGTAATGAAAATGTGCTCATCATTAGTGACCTTGTCTCTCCAGAATGACATTTTTTAGAAAGTGTATAACTTTTTGTTTATCATATAGTGGCAATGTAAGCTTTCAGTAAAAATATAAAAGGGGCACATTTGGAGAGGTTTCTACAGTCCATTAACGATGATATCTAGAACTCTTGTATCAGGTGGAAGGTGGGTGCACTTACGGGTTCTGGCCTTGCCCACTAGAGGTGTGCTTCTCAATGCATTCTGCAGGGCAACAATCTTAATGACATATTCTGTTCCTGGTTTCAGACCTATGACCAAACACAACAAACACAATCTTAATGACGTATTCTGTTCCTGGTTTCAGACCTATGACCAAACACAACAAACACAAAATGAAAAGATTAAATAAAACAAACTACAAAGACGTCTTTTCAGTACAAACTCATCCATTCCGAATATTGACAGTGTATGTATGCATGCATGCATGTATGTATGTACGTACACACATGTATGTACAGAGCTGATGTAAATCTCATGCTCCACACTCACCGTTGATAAAAGCGTAGCTCTGTCCGGCGTGTGGTCGGGGGCAGAGCCGTATAATAGAAGAGTTCTGACATCTCCATTCACTCCAATGGACCAGTTTTTTTCCAGGAAGTAGAAAGTGGAACTCTTCAGTAAAAAAAGCAGCACTGTCGAGTTGCATCAAAATAGACAGTGTTGTACTTTGAAAGGGTTTTTCATCCCTTGAAATGAATCAAATTGTACATTATCTGCTTTATTTTAGCATGCAAAAGTAGCGCGAGACCCATTCCTGGCTGTTCATTGGCTAATGATTCTTGCATTTTGGTCCTCCGCTGACGCCACTCTCTTACTAGAGGACACTAGTCGGGGGGTGAGTTCTAGAGGGTAACCCCCTGCCTCCTCATAGGTGACGTAATAGCCAGTGACACCTGGACTGTGAGACGGCTCCCAGGTGAAGGAGATGCTGCTGGGGGTCAGGGAGGTGAAACGGATGTTGGTGGGAGGGATGACCACCGGTTTGGCTGGAGGAAACAACAAGCAGCCAGTTATTTTTCATAAGAAACATACATACATAGCAAATGTATCCTCTATACACACTCCATCAATTTGGGCAAAAACTATAAAGCAAATAAACGAATTGCTCGGGAAATGACCGTTAGACATCATTAAAGGGATATGCCAACATTTTGGGAGAGTACTCGTGCACTCACCACGCAATGAAATAATAATCCAAAGTTACGGGAAACGGCCATTTTTCAAGTAAATCCATTGCCAGAACTAACGCGGTGGAACCAAAGTTACTTCCGCGTTTGCCTGAGGCACATGCGCTGTGTGCAGTCATCAGTACTTCCTGGTATTTATTTCCTTTGAAAATGACCGTTTCCCGTAACTTTGGATGATTATTTCATTGCGTGGTGAATACACGAGGCACAACATGTACATGTGAGTGTTTCTGGCGCTGTTGGAATGTGTATTTTTGGTGACTGAATGGTGGCAGGCTCGTGTACCGTTTACTACCATTCAGCTGCTAAGCTCACTAGCAGGAGGGGTGAAACCCACTTTCTACTGCTCGCACAGGGAAGAGAAAGGCATCTATCCACATTCTAGTTTTACTATCGGGAATATGGCAAATAGGCCAATCTCCCAAAATGTTGGCATATCCCTTTAAATACGTATCAAAACCAATATTTGGGCAAATGGCAGCTATTACACACGCACGTGTGATCACACAGGGATGTAGACATCTTCTTCCTAATACTAAATAGTACCTACAAGTTAGCACATTTAGGTACTGCCATTTACCCAATCATTGGTTTTGTATAAGTTACATACTGTACGCATTTAATGATGAGTTCACCCAAAGAATTACTGGAATTTATCTACTTTCTAATTTTGCCCCAAATTGATAGAGTGCATATTTTGATGCTGTGGCGTTTGCATCCATTTTTGAGCATGCCAGAGTTGAATGGTTAATGGATATTACCTGTGGTGGCAGTGAGTGTGAACGGGGAGCTGCGTCCATTCCCATTCAGAGTGTAGATGTTGATCTTGTAAGTGGTTCCTGGCTGCAGACCTGAAGAGTGGACACACATAGGTTAACGGGGTCAGTGTGCGTGTGCGTGTGTGTGCGTGCGTGCGTGTGTGCGTGTGCGTCCACTTTCATATCCCTAATAATGCACGACCACGGATCTAGGTTGACAATTGAGTAATGTTAGGGAAGTATTCTTATGTGTGCACATGTTTATATATTGATCTATCTTCCTATATTTGCGCACCTGTAATAGTGTAAGAGCGCAGGTCAGTGGTGATGGTCCTGTGAATGGGGGTGTGGCCCGTCGCGGAAGTGGGTGTGACCTCAATCAGGAAGCCAGAGATGGTCTCCGTCTTGGAGCGCCAGGTCAGAGTGATGGAGGAGTCCTTCACGTCGGAGATGCGCACACGGCGAGGGGGACTGATATCTGCAGAAAGAGAAAGGAGAGAGAAGGGTTGGGTGGTGAACGAGAGTGAGTGAGAGAGAGAGACATAGAAAGAGTATTGACAAAAGAGGCTTTTTGAACATCAAAAATCTATTGACAGCAACTGTGCACAAGAAAAGAATAATGTAAAAAATGTCATCTCACTGTTTCCATGTATCAAAACATCCATTTTATTTGTCAAACTGGTAGATGTTTTTGTTGAAATGCTTAAATGAGAGACTCACTGTCCAGTGTGGTGACCTCTCCTTGGACTGGCCTGCTGGTCAGAGAGTTCTTCAAGGCGTAAACATGCACCTCATAGCTAGTTGCAACCTAACAAGAGGGGAAGAGCAAAGTAAAGAGAGACTCCAGTAAATAAGCTCTTCTCTAGATGCTGGGAACCTAAACTTGACAAACAAGAACATGCTAAAGAACATTGTCAGGACGAGCTCCAAAATCACCGGCTGTAACTTGAATGACCTCTGTCTTCTATATAAGAGGAGGGTTCTTAAGAAGGCTCAGGGTGTCCTGCGTGACCCTCAGCACCCTCTTTACCCTGAGTTTTCCCTCCTTCCTTCTGGGCGCAGGTATAGGATGCCCCGCTGTTGCAGGAACAGATACAGCCATTCTTTTGTTCCTGAGGCTATTCGCTGTCTGAACTGTTGAATT
>NC_139639.1:13041300-13086300 GCF_964638095.1 Poromitra crassiceps
GCGGCTTATATATGTAACAAACAGGCAATTTTGCTGCTGCGGCTTATACTCCGGTGCGGCTTATAGTGCGGAAATTACGGTACTCATGAATGTGTTTAGTGGACAGGGTGGTCAGTGTTGAAGGTCACAGATCATGAATGTGTTTAGTGGACAGGGTGGTCAGTGTTGAAGGTCACAGATCATGAATGTGTTTAGTGGACAGGGTGGTCAGTGTTGAAGGTCACAGATCATGAATGTGTTTAGTGGACAGGGTGGTCAGTGTTGAAGGTCACAGATCATGAATGTGTTTAGTGGACAGGGTGGTCAGTGTTGAAGGTCACAGATCATGAATGTGTTTAGTGGACAGGGTGGTCAGTGTTGCAGGTCACAGATCATGAATGTGTTTAGTGGACAGGGTGGTCAGTGTTGAAGGTCACAGATCATGAATGTGTTTAGTGGACAGGGTGGTCAGTGTTGAAGGTCACAGATCATGAATGTGTTTAGTGGACAGGGTGGTCAGTGTTGAAGGTCACAGATCATGAATGTGTTTAGTGGACAGGGTGGTCAGTGTTGAAGGTCACAGAAACTCACCTGACCATGTTTGGGTGCGAGAGCTTCTGTAGCAGCCTGATCTCCTGTGCGATGCTGTCTTGGTCGACCTTGTTGTGATACATCTTCACCACCATTATTTTGTTTGTGTGTTTCCCTGTGCATGACCTGGAAGCAGAAGAACCCACACACTTTGGGAAAAAGAATTGTTTAAGAACAAACTGATATTGTAAAAGCAAAATCTATCTTTGTTATTGCATTTTTGTTGTGTTTTTGTCAGAGTACAATTATGCAATATGTTTTTAATGATGAGTCTCTGTGTTTGTCCTGTGCTGGTCCCTTTCCTCTCTTAATACACTGTGCCTTGATTTGGAACCTATACACTTGTAATCGCATGGACTTGCTATTGAAGAGCACAGATGCAGTCCGTCTTGTGGTCCACCGCTTCTACATCCACATCACATGCAAATCCCTGTTTATGTACATGTATGTGTAGGACTACAAATTTGCCAGGACACAAAATCCCATTCCAAAGTTATAATGTGAGAATTAGACATAATATGTTTTAAATGGAATCATAGTTTTGTGTAAAAACACAATCCATAGTTCCAGGCATACCAACAGCAGACAGAAATGTGCTCAGACTGGAGCGGCAGAAATAGGTCAGCTAATAGCTGGTGTTCAGATTTTTACTGTGTCCTTTTGTCTCTGAGGGCGATATGAGCTTAGTTCCCTCAGTACTTTTTGGCTCAGGCTGTGGGAAATATTATATTTATATTATATTATATATGAATATTCTAGTCTTTAAGAAGGTGAAGGCAGACTTGTTTCCTTCAAACACACCACAGCCTCTAAGCCAGTGATTCTAAACCTTTTCCATATCAAGGACCCCTAATTTAATACAAAAATTAAGGCCACAGACCCCCCCCCCATTTGTTGATATTTGATCTCACTGACCCAAATCTGGGAATATTTCTATTGTTAGATATGATTTTGTCCAGAATTCCATGACAATCTGTAATGTAGAGAAACAGTGGAACTAGGATCAAAACAGTTATCTGCTACATTGTCTAGTTGTGTTAACTCAATTTGCTGGGGACCCCCTGGAACCCCCTCAAGGACTACTGGTGGTTAGGGATGGGAATTGATAAGATTTTAGCGATTCCGATTCCATTTTCGATTCTGCTTATCGATCCGATTCCTTATCGATTCTCTTATCGATTCTCATTGGGCAAGGGGAAAAAAAAAAAGAGTACAAACGGGTTTATTAACATTAATTTTCTTTTAGATTATTATTATTATAATTATGTATTCTTATTCAGCTCTGAGATCAGATTGCTCTTTTCAATCCCATACCAAGCAGGGATCAGTGTGTCTGTTAAACTGGCTCTGTTTGGGGGTTTGTATTTTGGGTTGAGCATCTTTGTCATCTCCCTATAGAAAATATATAGTGGGAATGAATGAAACAGAACTAGTGGTTAGAATGACAACATGCAACTTTGGACATTTTACTTTAGCTGGCATGTCAGACAAACTTAGTCACTGCTCGGGGACATTCGTTTACCCTCGCCTCGGTCATTTTACTCTTCCCTGCCTGGGTGAATGGAAGGGCTAGAGCTGCACAAGAAGTACTCGCTGCAGCCTCTGACCCAAAGCGACTACCAGCCCCTGAACCAGTCTGACTCTGAACGTCATCATCCTCTAAATTAAATGGATGGAAATGGAGTATTGGTGAAATCTGGTTTACACAATAGACAGGGTCTGGAGGAGTTTACTCTCCATATTAACAGATGACGCGCTAACTTTAGCTGCGCTGCTGTTAGCCGCGCTGCTGTTAGCCACGTTATCGTCACTCCGTAGCACATCAAAAACGTGACATTCCTCCAAAATGATTGCATGCTGTGTGGACAAATGTTTCTGCATATTGCTAGTATTTCCCCCCTTTGACGAAATAGAGGTTTTGCAAGCATTGCAAGTGGCACTGTGGTCATCGTTTTGCTTCTGCCTAGACGCCATGGTGGCTGGAAACAAAACAAGGCTGCGTTGCGTGCGTGTCGCAGCGTGTGACGTCATCGCGCATGGAATCGATAGTGGAATCGTTCAGGACGTTGGCTAACGATTCCAAGGAATCGATCCACTGGGACCCGGTTCTCAACAAGAACCGGTTCTCGATTCCCATCCCTACTGGTGGTCCCCGGACCCTAGGTTGAGAACCACTGCTAAGTTATTCACATTCAAAATGTGAATAACCATGCGCTTTCATATTTGTTCCACAGACTTTATCAAACAAAAATCTTAGTCATGAAAACAACATGTGAGGACACAAAAGAGTTGTATAATGTCCCTCACTGAGTAGTTTGAGACAAGTAGTACCTTGAAAACTTCTGAGAAGAACCCGCTTCCTATCAGTTCAGCACTGAAGCTCTCCCAAGACTCCAGCTTGTGGATGGTGGTGCGGAGCCAACATGCCACCTAGCAGGGTTGGGCGGAGGGTTAGTGGTTAGGTTACAAATTTTACTGTTTTTATGTGATTGTGCCCCCCGCCCCCCCTCCTCCCCTTTCCATGCAATCTATTCTTTCAAGCTCAGTGTTGTACATTAGGCTATGATGTATTAGAGAGTGTCTGGGAAGCAAGACTATTTTAGGGGTAAGAAATAAAACGGTTACTACTGTATAAAATGTGTTGCTTCAATTTTCATCTTAAAATCAAACAACTAAGAGGCCATTTACACCTGGCATTAACATGCGTTTTTGGTGATCAGATTGTAAATGGCCTCTATGAAAACATCATCCTGCAATGAATATGTTTGAAAGGTTTTATAGCATTTAGATGATTGACCTAATAGGATGAATCAGCGTGACGTCACTGCCACCCAAAAATGCGTAACCCCGCGGCAGTTAACTAGTATGAGTTGTGCCAAACAAACGTTAATATCTCAAAAAGTATACATCACATCGGTTATATTTTGACATTCTGAGTGAGAGCAGAATTAGCTCAAGAGTTTGATGTATAATATATGCATGTCGTGTTAAACTGTCGCAGTTTTTAAATTGTAAACACGGTCAGCCGGCTAGAGTCAAGACGCTCAAACTCAGGCTCCATAGGGTTCCATTGCCGTTGCCACCCAGTGACACGGTTTGTTTACCAAAATGCCCTCATATTATCCATGGACATAGCTTTGATTTCAAAGGTGGAGGGGACATATTTTGTAGAAGCCC
Organism: Poromitra crassiceps; assembly: GCF_964638095.1. Classification (NCBI taxonomy): domain Eukaryota; kingdom Metazoa; phylum Chordata; class Actinopteri; order Beryciformes; family Melamphaidae; genus Poromitra; species Poromitra crassiceps. Next base: position 13,045,048 of record NC_139639.1, read on the forward strand.
ACATTCTCAGGCCCATTTTTTTTTTAATGTTTTTTTTAAATTGTGGCCGTTTGAAGCCAGATTTAGAGGACTATCACATTTTAAATTAACATTAGGATTAGACTGTTGTGATGTCATTATTCAGTTTTAACTTCCAATCATGTACATTGGAAACACTCATTAGTGTTTTCCTTGCACCTCTGTTTACCCTGCCTTTTCGACACAAAATGGCCCCCGTGAAAAGGGTGTATTTGCATTTCGATACCTACAGTCTCCACTCGCAGCGGAGGGAGGGGGCTGCACTGTGTATGTATGGGAAGCGCTATGATGTTCATCACTTTAACATGGTTCCCCATGGTCTGAAAAAGTCGACGTCAGAAAAACAGGGGACTAGCTTCGCTCATAACAGAGCTATTTCATAGAAGTTGAATTCACTTGCACACATTGTACTCACAATGGGATGAAAATAGGAAATAGGAAATGTAGTTTCTTCTTGATCAAAGTTTTCACAACATAACCTCTCAGCTCCACGGCTCAGTAAACTGTCTGCACACTTCTCATTTGAATGTGTGTTTGTTTAAAGTCACTTGGTGTCCTGTTTGACTGGCGTTTGCCGTCACATGTTTGTTTAAAGCACCGTGATTGGCTTGAAGGTCCAAACACCACCAACTAGAGGCCATCTCACAAAGCGACAGCATGGCTGTATCTATTATTTGCCTTTACCCACTTAGTCATTATATCCACATTACTAATGATTATTTATCAAAAATCTCATTGTCTCAATATTTTATGAAAGCAGCAATTAGTCATCCCTACAATATTGTCACAATATCAATATTGATGTATTTGGTCAAAAATATTGTGATATTTGATTTTGTCCATATCGCCCAGCCCAAAATAAAAAATATAAATAAAAATACAATTCCACACATTCTACTTACTGGACATCATGTGCATCAGTCTAGCTTTTGGGCAGTGTAGGGTTAGTAGCTCGCTTCGCTTCATCTTCTCATCTCAGGTGGGGCAGGCAGGTCGCAGGAGAGAGAGCCAACATTTTTATCCTAGTAGGAAGGCAAAGGAAAGGACCCGCCCTACTCTGCCTCTGATTGGCTTACCCAACAAACTAAAGCAGGCACCCAGTACTTCTAGCCAATCGAGGCAGAGTAGGGCGGGCCGTGCCTTTAGGAAGAAAAGAGAAAAAAAACAATGGATGGATACGCGTCAGAGTGGATTTAGAAGTGGGCAGACTCAATGCCAACTGAAAAGTAAGTGGGTCTACCTGCGTCTACCCTCCACTACACCACTGGCTCCATGGTCTAATTTATGACAGTTTAGGGATCCTTGGTGTGAAAAGGTTTGAAGTGCTGCTCTAAGGTGAATATTGAACACTGAACTAAACATTTCACCTGCTGCCCAAACACACTGCTGAGGTGCAGTTTGGCTGCTGCCAGCTTAACCTTGGCATGTTGTCGGTGTTGGGGGCGGGGCTTGAAGGAGAAGGCACCTGTAGGGGGCGAGGGGTGTTGGGGGCGGGGCTTGAAGGAGAAGGCACCTGTAGGGGACGAGGGGTGTTGGGGGCGGGGCTTGAAGGAGAAGGCACCTGTAGGGGGCGAGGGGGAGAGAGGACGCTGGTCGTCCCTCTCCACGCTCCCCTTGGCGGCCGGGGACAGCTGGCCGTCATTGTAGGCCCTGCAGTCAAGTCCAGTTTTATTTGTATAGCTCTAATTCACAAGCACATGTCTCAGAGGACTTTGAAGAGAATGTGTCTAGCTCCACAATCAATTAACAGAATTAACCAACTTAAATAAATCTTAAGAGTATATTAAAAAATAAAACATTGCAAGAGAAGAGAGGGATGAGGAGAGGAGGAGAGAGAGAAAAGCTAACCTGTAGCTTTCGCCTATGCTCCCGTCTCTCAGCTGGTGCTTCTCCAGCTTGCCAGCTCCATCAGGTTGTCCACGCTCATGCTGTGCTCCTTGGCCAGCTCCTTGCCAGGACTGGTCACTAAGACCACAAGGAGGGTGACCGACCTGCCCGTCCTTCTCCGGGTGAGGGGTGTAGGTGCCCGACTTCCTGTCCCGCTCGTAGCCCGGGTCCTTTGGTACCACCCGCCTCCACGGGACAAAGTCCAAGTCCAGGAGGGAGCCCTCTGAGCTGGACCAACACATGGCAGCTTGACAAGGAGCGACGACAGATGGACAGACAGGAAGGGGACAGAAAAAAGTGATGCACAACCTATTGAGAGAAGAGGGGCCGGGGGGAGATGGAAATGGACAATAAGAAGAAGTGGTCACAGCAACATAGTGAACTGCTTCACATGACTGTATGGTAGGATGGGACATGATCTCATGAACTGTATGGTAGGATGGGACAGGGACATGATCTCATGACCTTGTGTGAATCCAGCTGCCTCGCCAGCTTAACGTATCATGGGCCGGGAAAATGAATTGTGATATTAGCTTCATTTTATTCTGATGTAATCACAGATGAGACTGCTTTTAAATTCTCCATCACAATTTTACAAGATCTCCATACATTACATTACATTACATTACATTACATTACGTCATTTGGCAGACACTTTTATCCAAAGCAACTTACAATAACACATTTTGTCAGCAATAGAGCAATCAACTATGTAACACAGTCTATGACAACTACAACTTCTGAAGGAAGAGTGATACAAGTTAAGGTTAGTTTGGGATTTTTTTTTTTTTTTTTTAAGAGAAAGAAGTTACCGTAGATCAAGAACTTGATCTTTCGGAAAAGACTAAAGACACACCTTTTCAGGCTCCATCTGGGCTTTTCTTGAACTAACTTCTTTCTCTCTTAAAAAAATAAATAAAAAAATAACCTGAACTAAACTTGTACCACTGTTCCTTCAGAAGTTGTAGTTGTCATAGACTGTGTTGCATAGTTGATTGCTCTATTGCTGACAAAAATGTGTTATTGTAAGTCGCTTTGGATAAAAACGTCTGCCAAATAATGTAATGTAATGTAATGTAAGGGCCCAGATGGAGATGCATACAAATTATAGTATTTTGTAAAATTGTGACTCAAACATAAACAGAATTCACACTTGCAGGATGAGGTTAGGCGCACTTCCACCCAAGCAGCCCAGCAGGCTCTCAGGAGAGGGCAATCTTAGAGGAGAGGCTTCAGATAACATCCAAAGATACTGGAGCACACGGATCAAGTGTAGACACGTTTTTATTGACTGACGTTTCAACGCAGGGTGCATCTTCATCCCAGTCATAAAGAACAAGGACATTTTGTCTTTTTAAATAGCCTCCCAACAATGAAGACTAATGCAGCCCAGGCTGGAGGAAGAGGGAGGAGGTGACAAGTAGACATGATTACAGATTACACAACAAATACAGCGGATCATAAATGCAACATCAATATTAAAATAGTATATCTACATGATTCATATTTAAAGGTGCAGGTGGTGGATCCCCTAAATCTGCCTTCCATCATATAGAATAATTAGAAGAAAAGGAGAGGGTGGAGGGAGGGACCTTATGTGTGACAGCTCCCTTTCATTTTAGTCAATTCATTGAGTAGTTAATAATTGCCAAACTATTTTTATAATTGATTAATCGTTATGACTAATTCAAAAACAAAGTACAAAAATTCTCTCGTTCCAGCTTCTTAAATGTGAATGTTTTCTGTTGTTTTTTTTGTCTTCTATGACAGTAAACTGATTATCTTTGGGTTGTGGACTGTTGGTCAGGACAAAAGAAAGACATTTGATGATGTCATCTTGGGCTTTGGGGAAAAAGTGACTGACATTTTTCACCATTTTGTGACATTTTGTAGTTTAAACGACTCATCAATTATGCAAGAAAATAATCGACAGATTAATGGATAATGAAAATAATCAAACTGGGTGACAGAAGCCTACCTGCTGCTCGGTCTGGTTGACAGCAGAACTACCTGCTGCTCGGTCTGGACAGAAGCCTACTTGCTGCTCGGTCTGGACAGAAGCCTACCTGCTGCTCGGTCTGGTTGACAGCAGAGACTACCTGCTGCTCAGTCTGGACAGAAGCCTACCTGCTGCTCAGTCTGGTTGACAGCAGAAACTACCTGCTGCTCGGTCTGGACAGAAGCCTACCTGCTGCTCGGTCTGGTTGACAGCAGAAACTACCTGCTGCTCGGTCTGGACAGAAGCCTACCTGCTGCTCGGTCTGGTTGACAGCAGAGACAGCAGCCTACCAGCAACACAGAGAAATATATTAAAATACATTGTATGATTGCAACAGCCCCCAGCATGACACACAATAAAGATACATTTAAGGCACATAATAACACACACACACAGCGCTGGCTGTCCTACTCCTCGCACTGGCAGCCAATGCGCCACTATAACGTAACTTGCCCAACACTGGACAAGACACATTTTTACATTGCACCTCCCAACGCAACTAAAAACAGCATTCACATCACATACACAGTTCAAACTACTTACATGTTGTCACGGGCCGCAGGTTCACGCCAAGAACACGAGGACGCCAACTCACCAAACAGACTCGGTGCTCTGTGCTTTGACTATGAGTGGAAACGTTACCAGACCTGTCAGCAGCTAGCGTTATATGCCAGGGGCTTCAGACAGACAGCAGTTACGCTTGCGTTGCTAGTTCCCTGTAAATAACCCTGTTTTATATCACCCTTGATCAATTGTCTGTCTATATCTGCTACATACGTGCACTGCCAAGAGTAGCGTTATAAACCATAGATATATGACTACCGTATTGAAGCGATCCGCTCCCGGGACCGTTACGTGAGGAAGAGAGGAGGCAACAGCTTCGGTACAGGCTTTTTATTCACAGTTAGTTAACACTACAACTCTCGGCGGTTGTCACGCTCTAGTTAGCTACCGGCTTCCTAGCTTATCCAGACCCACGCAGGCATGCGCAGACCCGACAGGAAGAGGAAGTTTCCGCACTCATCCCCTTCCCCCCAGGAACCACCCTCCACATCAGTTCCTACCTAAACCCAGAGTCGCCACAGTATATTAAAAACATAAACACACTGGCATCTTTCATGCAGCCTAGCAAGCGTAACTGCTGTATGTCTGTCTGACCCACTGAGTTTGACGGTCTGACCACAGACTGTAGAAAGAGATGTAATGCAGGATAGCCAAGCAAATGGTTTGGATGGAAGTTTGACGCTAGGCCAATCAGAGGCAGAGAGGGGCGGGTTATGCCTTCGCCATCATCCAAAAAAAAAGATCGCCTACTGCGAAGGTATGTGTGCGGGACGTGTGCGCATGCGCATACGTGTGTGTCACGTGATGAATGCGTGTAGGGGCGTTACCTGATTGGAGGTCGATTTGAACTCCTGAACTCACGTCACGTCACTCAGCACTGGCAGTTGCTGTTTGTTCCTTCACCGCAGTAGACGTCCGACAGAAGAGCATCTCCGTGTCGTGAAGAACGAAATAGCAGAGCAGCAGATTGCGATGATCATGGTGGATTCTGTTGACGAGCAGACTGTTTACATCGACAGGTAAAATCACAAATGTTCACTAGCTAGTTAGCATGGGTCTTTATGTGTGTAATTTAAGTAATGGTTGAGTGGTTAGCTCAGTTTCCTTATAACGTTCGTCGTGCGAAATATGGGTCTTTCATCTGCGTAATTTCAGTAATGGTTAGCGGTTAGCTCAGTTAGCCTATGTTAGGTCAGAGAGTTGTGTGTTGTGTTGGGGGAACTGTGAAGCATCTGTTCGACGACATTGTCGCGTCGTCTCTCTGAGGCACCAAGTCCGTATTTTCTTCCGAAATTGACGCACGAAAAAAAGAAAGAATATGACCTCGTTTGTGTCATCATTGACACACCGAGTCTGACAATTACGTCCGTCATTTTCGGACGAGGTTCGATTTTCTGCGTTTTTCGCATCAGTCAACAGATTTTTGCGAGCTGGGACCCGTCTGTGTTTGTGGTATATGGCCCATTGACCCTTTAATAGTTTAGATTATCTTATATTTTATCATTAAGAGAGGAGGGCAGTTATGAAGTGTAGTGTTAACTAAATCAGTGGGAGTTGAGGTTAGTGAGACGAAAAGGGCAGGCAGGGGCAAGCAGGCTCCTCTTTGAAGCATTTGAAAGGAGCAATAAATAGACAGCTGAAGACACACACAGGAGTTTTAACAAAAGGATTAGATAGCATCTCAGGGGGTGACTAGGAGGTTTACACACAAAAGTACAGTTTAGGGGGTTACGCACACACAGAAGAAACAGAGGCTTGTTTATGAGAGGATGAACACATGCTCAAAGGCACTCAAGCAGTGACATGCAGCATTCTGTTGTGACACTAGATAGTGGCTTTGTTTGTGAGAGGACAGGAGAAGGGGGCAATAACCCTGCAGGCCATCGTGAAGGGAGATAAAAACCATTTGGTGGGGCCATTTAAGCAGGAAAGAGCAAGAAGCTGTGTAGGCCCTTTCAAAGATGAAAGAGACAGCTGTCAGATGGGGGTTTGATTGATAGGTGACACACTGTAGTGGTTCGACAGACAGCACATACTCATCTAAGCAGGGAGATGATTGGATGAGAGAGTGGGGTATGACAAGCTGAGAGGAGAAGGAGGCTGAGCCTAGGAAGTTTTTAAATACAGTGGACACAGGTTCAGAGGTTAGAAAGAACACCCTCAAGACCATCTTTCTCCATGACTCTTAGAGAGCCATGTCAGCTATTACATGCAAATAAAACAATACTTTAAATAGACATCATGTCTCTGTGGTTCATCTCTTCATCTCTCGGTGCATTCAAGACACGACAAAGTGGCGAGCCAGACGGAGATGGTTAATCGGCAGCCAGGATGGAGCAACTGCACGGCAGGTGAGTAGGCCTATTTCTAAAATATTGGGATGCGCTGTGCGTTTGCTCTGTCTCGCCGACCAGCACGAACGCTAGTGGGGTAGGGAGAGAGAAGTGAAGATGGAACTGTTTAAAGTTAATGCAATGATTTTAGAATAGTAGAAATGTTTGTTAGTTTTTAGTGAGAATAAGAGAGACTTTTCAGGGTTTAACTGGCACACAGAGTCGGATCTGATAAGTAAGACAGATAGCCTAGCTAGCTACAGAGTCTGAGACAGATATAGACTTGGAATCACATAATGAAACCAACACGTTGAACATTGTTTTTTAGAACGAAGTCAGTGTGGGAGTGATTGTGTAATAACTGCTTTGACTAAGTTTTGCTCTAGTAGAAATGTTTGTTAGTTTTTAGTAAATTTGTCTAATGTAAACTAGGACAACAATTAATAATTAGACTCCGCCCTCCAAGCTGTGATTAGAATTATTGATTGGTACTGCTTATGGACCCATAGGATTGATCAATTATGGCTATATAGGTAATGCGGTCCTAGTCGTCGGTTGCCTAGGGAGTAATTAAATGTGTGTAAGCGATTTGGCGAGGCAACTGAGAAAACGCAAATTTAAATAGATTGATTGTGGGATCACACAAACCGTTTGGCAAAAATACGTGTGCAGTTTTGGGGAGATTAAAATGAAAAAGGAGTGTCTTTCACTCTAAAAAAGTTGGAAAAAGTCGCACGGTAAATAGATCTTGGGCCCAAAAGCAAATAGTCAGAGTATAAGAGATATGGAAATAAGAGATGAGATTTTAGAGATATTGAAACGCGCGTTTGGTAATGTGTTATTGTTTAGGCTGTGTTATGTGTTAGGCTATGTGCTGTGTGTTATGTTCTATGTGCTATGTGTTATGTGTAGTATGATAGACTATGATTGATTGAGTATGTGTGTGTGATCTGGCCAGATCGTGTGAGTGGTGGAATAAATGAAAGTAAAGCAATGTTTTAAATGGGTTTAATAGTATAATGTCAGCGCGATCAGATGAGATCAGATGAGATCAGATTGGGTACTTTGATTGCCACGATGGCTAGACCAGTTGAATAATGATAGATAAATAGGAGTCAACAGTGGCTAAATAAACTAGATTGTTAGTCCAATGCGTACAATAAAAGGTTGCCCCATGGCTATATTATGGGTTATTCATGTTATGTTAGTATATTTTAATAGGACTGATTTGAGAAACTGAAGAGGATCCAGACCAGTTTGCGTGATGCTAAAGCAGCCGTTAGCCATTTAGCATGTAGTAGCAACTTTGTAAGATACTGGTCGAAATAATAACGAATTAAATTATATTTTTAGTCTAATGGGTAGAGTAGTAGTTCGCGATATCCTCACATCAAAGAGGACTGCTGAGATAGAGATAATAGTACATTTGAATATAAATTAAATTTTAGTTTAGCGAGCAGAGATAAGTCAGTGGAGTGCATCATTCTGAGAGGCTCCGGGTGGAAATGATGGCTGGTGATTTACGTTCCGTCTGAGGAAAATGCGTTACGGTGTGGTCGATAGGTAAAGAAAATATAATATGTTATCAGTAAATAGATATAGATATAATGTTGCTATTTGATCAGCGATGGAATAGCGCTAAAGGGATTAGGGGATGTTGGTTGTTTATGGCTGGTTGCAAGTTGGCGAGAGTATACGAGCGTGTATTTCCTTTGAGATTTTCAAAATAAGCAATAAGAGTATAAGTTTAGCGGGGGATCTTGCTAGAATAGCCTATAATAAAGGGGTTTATAATATGTGGTGATCGGACCAATAGGAAACTGATTATAAAATGACTAGATAATTAATATATATTTGGCCAGCGCATTATATTTGTCATTCATAGGCAGGGGAGCTGATGGTTTTATGAGGGACTGGTGTGGAGCGTGGAGCGTGGTGACGTGTCTATTGTGATTCTGGATGGAACAGCTGTGATGGTGCGTGCGCGGATGTATGATCTGAGGAGCGTGTATGGATTGGTCACAATGTTACAACTGACGCTATTGTGTATTATTTTAACAAAGCGTGAATAAGCAGACCTGAAATAGCCTACTCGGCTACATAATTGATAGGAGGTTGTTACAATGAATGGTGCGTGGGGATACGGGGCTGTGAGGAGCCTGGGTTGAGAGCATGTGATTAGTTTCAGTCATATTTTGTTAAATCCATAGATTATTCGCCCTAGAAAAGTGGATTCATATTTTGTCATAGTGTAAAAGAATGACTTTAGTGTGTGAATGAGGATTTCGGGGAATAATCATTTATCAAGCTAAATAAATATTGGTCAAAGATGGATTTTACAGATAGGCTATAGCGTGTGTGTGTGGGAGATGAGATGACTGTTTGTGTCTTGAGAGAGAGGCTGTGGAGTGCAAGGGATGTGGCTTATGTGTAGGCTGCTATGATGGTTTGGTAGCGTATGGGAACGTTAGGCTGAAGTGGTAGTCTATATGATGATGTGTATGTGTGCAATGATCCGTGAATATTCAGTTATAAAGACGATTGGGTGCCTGATTGGTGTTGAATGAGTTGTAGTCCACTCGATAGCCTGGAGCTCTATACAAATTTGTGACATCACTAACTTAGCCAGGAGAGGGAAGAGAGGTTTCCGTCATAAACTCGGTGTGCTGCGGTTATTCTTTGAGGCTGACTTAAACTGAAGTCTTTTGATTAATGTCTAGTTGTGTAGTTAGGCCACGTATACAACAGTTTATGTTTGGGGTTTATTTACTTATTTACATGTTTATAATACACTGCTGAATTCAACTTTCTGGGGTTACTGCGGTAACATCCTGATTCATGCGAAGCTAAAATGGAATGTGCTATACAGGACACCGTAGTTTAGTGTCAAGTCTCGCGAGAGTTAACGTGACTTTGTCTGACTTCAAGATGACTGAATAAATAACAGTACTACGTACAGCTTGTGTGGATATCATTTAATAACTGATAGATTACAGTGTGCCAGAGGGCAAATGCAACAACTGCTGAGGTCATTCTTAATTTTTATTGGTCCCATTCAGTTACATGTTTAGTCAAAACACGGAAGTAGGGAAGTAGGCTATTAGATATAGGTGAGAATGGTTACTGTAGGCCACTCTGCAGTAGGTGTTAAGTAATAAGAAATATTGATAGGGGAAGTAGACTACAAGAAAAAGTTATGGTGATTTCTGCGAGTGGGGAATATTCCTCTAAGCGTGCGTTCAATAAATAGGAATGTATAGGGATATTGTATTAGAATAATGATTAATGACTGTAGACTCTGTTTGTTTTGGTCAAATGGGAAACTTTCAGGGATGCCGTAGGGGACCAGATGGTGAGGGCTGTTGTTTGCTCAGTACGGTAGTGGTGGTAATAAATAAGCTAATTGCAGTAAGTTGTTTTTATTTTTAATCAGCTTTCAAGTGACCATTAAACATATTCAATGCGGTTATCTATGACATAGAAGAAGAGGGATGTCTTATCGTTTTAGCTTAATAGTCTATGCAGCGGGGAGCAGTATACTGTAGAATATATAGCACAAATAGGGTTTTTTCTATAGCTGTAGTGGGTTTGAAAATCAGTGGGCAAATATCTGTGTATTTTAGTGAGATGCACATAGGCTGGGATTAATAATTAAAGTGATTAGATGGGGAGAAAATACATTTGCAAACTAGGGCAAAGTTGTAAACAAGCATGGCATATGTCTTAACGGTGGTAACATAACATAGCAGTTGACTGCAGTTCATACCAGGACATGACATTGAAACTACAAATACCCAGAGTGCTTTGCAGCGTGGAGCAGGAAGTAGATTGGCCAATCAGCAATCAGGAGCCTAGGATTAGCGGTTGTGAGTTATTGTAAGCTACGATTTGGGAAGATTATTGGTAAAGATTAATAGTATTACAGTGAAGAAGCTTATTTAGTGGTAGGGAAGCAGGACAATGATGTGTGGAGCCATTTAAGAGAATGGGAGGTGATTTGATAATCGCATGTTATGTTTGTCTACTGTGAGCTGCCGTAGTGTTTATATGCTAAGCCTATCAGCGTGCCTCTAGCGGTGCCTGTGTGATGGAGTATCGGTAGCGTGAAAGTCAAGTGAAGTCAAGTCAAGTTTAGTTGTATTGCACATTTTATACATAGAGGCAATTCAAAGTGCTTCACATAAAATGGTTGACAGGAAAAGAAAAGAAAAGAAGAGAGTAAAACGGATATTTAAAAGCATCACAACACAACTTAAGAAAGGAGTATGAAAAGTGCAATAAGCAACAGGCGCGGCAGTTGCAGAGAGAGCTGGACTTGTAGAGGACTCATTGGGTTTGCATAGTAGCTGTCAGCAGTTAAAAGTGACGGTAAACATAAAAGTCTTTAGTCTATTTTTAAATTTAAATAGCCAGATCGATATCACATCAGCATGCAGCTCTTGCTATTAAAACGAGTGATCAGTTCACAGTGTGATCCTTGACTCACACACCGCATGTGAAGGGGAGTGATTTTACACAGCGAGTGAGTGAGTGGGGGAGCGAGAGAGAGCGAGTGGGCATGTGTGAGCGTAAGAGACCTAGTCAGCGTGAGCCTGAGGCTGTGAAGGAGTGAATGGAGGAAATTGATAGATTGGTGAATGAATTACTCTGCTCTGTGTTAGTTGTGAAGTGAATTGGTTGCTTGCTATTGTTGGTGTGAATGAATGTTCAATATTGAATGGTTGGATGAGTTGCTTTATTGCTGGAACGGGATGAGTGGAGAATGTTGTTTATTGAGGTGAGTGAGCTAGGGGGTGATTGCAGAGGGCATTGGTGATTAGGTTGTAAATTCTTTGTGTGTGGGTGTTTCATGTTGAAGTGAGTTTGTCTTCCTGGGGTTAGCTAACAGAGATAGGTAAGGTAAGGTATATGAAATTATTTAGGCTAGAGATAACATTAACTGAGGTTTGATAATCAGTAGCCTATATAAGAGCTCCAGTTTAAATTGAGTGATTGGGAAATCATTTATTAGGCTGTTTTGATGGATGGGGGTGTTTATTTGAGGTGCCAAAGAATCTGTAGCTCTGATTCATTCTTGGTTGTGGATAGAAGTTGATTGGGGTATACTGAATGGGAGTTAATTGATGATGCATGTTGAAATATTGATAGGGGTTTGTGAATAGAGATTGCATTAGAATATTTGGATGGAGTTGAACCAGCAACCTTAGTGATTACTTGAGCGTTCAGGATGTTTGGGGGGAAAGAATAGCACATTGTTATAGGAGAAGAGATAGTCTAATAGTTATGGAAAAAGGGAAAAACGATGTCATCAGCAGAGTTAATCAGTCAGATATACTGAGATGGGGTTTTTGGCATACATGATTTGATATTTAATGTTTAAGTCAATCCAATTGAGCAATTTTAATTACTTGATTGCTTCTGTAGAGAATAAAGGTAAAATAGAGTAAAGTCCCAATGATTGTCACACCTGAGTGTGTGAAATTAATATCTGCATATAGTATAGAATAATACCTAATGAACCGTACAGGTGTTTGCTATTTGACTACTTCACATGAAAGGGAGGCCCTATTGATTAAAAAGATAAATTAATTTGTGGCTTTTTGATAGAAGCATTAGTGTGGGAAATAGGGGGGTGGAGTGTAAATTATAGATGTGATCATATTAAAGTTGTTATGGGGTCTGGTTAGATGATGCTATCATCTATCCCATAAGCTTGGCTGGGGAGACCTGGATGAATCAGTGTTATTGAAGTTATGCTGTAACACACTGGATTAAGGCAATACTAAGGAGTTAAACACAGCTTGTGTATCAGAGTTATGCATCATACATAAACAGTTATTATATGACTACAAATAGGGGGAAGCAAATTTTTGGGGAATGATAAAGTTAACCTCATCAGTATGTTAATTTTTTGATCACAGGTGATAAAATAATATGTTTCTACATCACATTGGTTACACAGGTGGATACACAGGTGGATGATTAATTGGGGGCTTATATGCATTGTGAGGAAGTCAATGAGACTGAATGGAACATATGTATCTAGAGCTGCATTTTAAAGTATGCCAAAAAGACAGAAGGTTGTAAAGCTGAAAAGAAAATGCTCCCATCAGCTGTTATGAAGGTATGGGGTTTACTCCCTCCCCAATGATTACCTGACAGGGGAACTGGTCCCTCCCTAAGAGAAAGAGAAAGGCACAATGAAATCTTGATGTTGATAATGCTGTCATTGGCAATGAGTTGTAAACTTGAAAATATGGCTCTATTATCCGTATGGTTTGGAAGTTTTATTGCAATTAAAAATGACAAAAATAATTATGGGGAAATTTGAGAAGTCTGCTGTGTATCTTCCTATAGACGATATAGACTGACTGAAGATGAATTGTATTATATTTATGAGGAGACACATAGATGCAAACACAGGTTATATATAGTACACTGTAGAACTAGGTTCTGAGTTATATTATAAAGATGGGCAGTTGTGGGGATTTTTGAAGATCACAAATTCTGTTTTTGATTTGGATTTTGAGGCCTCCTATTAGTGTTGTGGTTTTAGCAAATTATTTTAGTATATATGATTTGAGGACTCAAGAGAGGGGGTTTATAGTTGATAGTGTTAATGTTAATGCAGTGTAAAGAGCGATTTGCTGGTTGAGTAATTAGGTAAGGTGTAGCTGATAGAGTATTGATGAAATCCAAAATTGTGTAATGATTGAAGTAGGTTATTAGGGGGGAGATAAATGTATTTAGGAGGTTGTTTAGAGAGAGGTGTGATTTCTTAAAAGTTGACATCTTAAGTAAAAGTAAATTGAGTAAATTGGGGTTAGTATAGGGGAGAGTGCATAGGATAAAGTTGCTGACCTATGTATTGAATGTTGACGTAATGACACTGATAGGAAATGGGGGTTTAGTTTTGAACAACAAGAAATAAGCGAAGAGGGCCTTTAGGAAGCTTTTGGTTAGTTATAGATTTAATGAGGGGATTATAAGGAGATTTGTGTATTCAGAAGCAGCGTCTCTGATATTGCTTATGTATGTATGTTGATTGGGGGATGAGTCTGGTGTATAGTGGGTTGAATGGATGTGGATGTGTGAACTTTTGGAGTTTGAAAATAAAAAGAATCAGATGGCTGGAATGAGATATTAAGGTGTTATGGGGATTTCAGTGTAAACTAATGAAGTGGTTTAGTTGAGGAATATTACATAAGCTGATCTTTGATGTTGGATGAGGGGGATGAGTTTGAGGGATTGTAATATGATAAAACATAATGAGGAGGATTATTACATGGAGGTGTGAATGACTGATTTTGCATGCTGTAAGTTCCAGTATATTTGAGTTGATTTGAGTGTGATATTTGAGATAGAATCTGAGTGGGTTGTTGGTATATTATTTGGACATGTCTCAGATGGTTTCAGAGAGAGAATATGTTTGGGGGAGTTAGTAGTGAGAAACATTTTTGATGAAGGCGATGGTATGTTGCAGAGATGGGGAAATGATGATTTATGATTTGTGATGTCATGATTTATAGGATGGTAATTAAAGAGGGTCAGAGGAAGTTGATTAGCGATAGATGGGTGATAGAAGGTTGATTCATATTCGAGGGAGTATGTGGAACATATGGTGTGGCAAATGCAGAGAGTTATTTTTTAGGCATAGTACAAAAAGAGAGTGTGTCTTATTATAGAATGAGTGAAGTGAATGAGTGGGATTTCATTTGTGACATCTTTTTCAGTGTGAATGAGTGGTGGTCCAAAGTTGGGGGAAAATATAAGAAAATGAGTGGGAAAAATAGTGAAGGAAGCAGGTAATTTGCAACAATGCAAACTGAGAGTTCTGAGTACATAATTAATGGTTCAAAATTGTTGGAATAGAGGGTTTTGGAGCATTTTTATGACATAAGGGAAGGAGAAGGGGGGTATGAAATAATAATAATTCTACAGTTGTGGTGAGTGGTAAGTATGTATAAGCATCTGATGATGATTATTTTTGAGGGCCCGGCCCAGGTAAAGGGAAAAAATGGGAGAACATCAAGGTGGATATGAACATGAATAACTATGAAGCATGTGTGGGAATTGAAGGTGTAACAAGAGTGTTATATGTTTGGGTTGATTCATAAATTTAAGGGGTTTTGACAACTTTGAAATTATAGATTAGCAGTACATTCTGTTAAAATTGGTCATTGAGTGCACGCAATGGTTGATTTTAATGTGAAGAGTCTGCTAGGAGGTGATGGGACACATCAAGTGATTATTTAATGTAGTTATATGAAATTGGGAAGATTCAATTATGATTTGGTTCATTGGTTGTCATTTCTGTTATGGAGATTGGGGTCTTTTGAGCTGTGGGGTCTTTGTGGTTGTGGGAGATGTTTTGTTTCAGTTTACAGGAGAACAATAGCCGGATAAAAGCAGGAAACCAATGTTGATATCGGACAAACCGAGGAGAGAGAGAATAGGCTAGGAGTCCACTGGAGAGATATCTTGGTAGCATTCTGATCACAAAAACATTAGGTTCCTTTGAGTATTGGGTAAGTATAAGTATTAATCATTTTAGTGAGAGATGGTAAGTTAATTATGTATATAAATATCAAGTGGTGGTTGTATTGGATTTTTGGGTGTTGTTTTGTGTGTGTGTTTCTTCTGTTTGTCCAATAGGAAATAGGTTATGGGATGTAATGAGATGACGGCATAATGGAATGGAGATTTCAAGGGAAACCATATGATTAAATGAGGAAGTGAAGGGGTAATGTATGGTAAGAGGTTAATCTAAAGGGAAGTTATGATAATGTTATAGATTAAATGGTTGAGGAATTACACCAGTGATAATGTGAAATATGAGAGGTAAATATAGTTTGATGATTGGAGTCTCCCATGTATGATTAAAATCTTTACAAAGAGAATATGGATATGTCAAATAGTCTGATGGTTAGCAAGACATTTAAAGTTTAGGATAGATAGAGTGACTGCTTGTAATATACATTATGTCTGAGTCTAGTTTAACAGGTGGTTAGGATGGTAGGATGTTGTTCTTGTAAAGTGTGTTTCAGGGGTTTAATGGAATCAGAGAGAGAGAGAGTGTCTGGACGAGAGAGATGTAAAAGGAGAGGCATTTGGAGCCAAACGGGAAGCTGAGGAGATGATTGATACCAGAGTGAACCATGTATGCAGAGGGGTGCACTGCAGTCTGTACGAGCCTGGAAAAGAGGGAGCAGAGCCAAGAGATGGAGATGCCCCTAGAAAGCCCAATGCACCAAAACATACACTACATACATACATACATAACAAAGAGACATGTGGACTGTAAACTATGCGGGCGGATGCCAAAAGAAGAATACATGCGTATACATTCGTGATCTTAAGACCGGTTGGTAAGTATTAAGGACACTACTTGCGCGGCTCTAATGTGAAGATGGAGGGAGCAGAGGGGGTTTAATATCCAAGAAGAAAATGGGAGAGCAATAAATATTTAAGATGCTTAGTATGATAGAGTGTCTGTTGACAGTTGTGTGGATTGTGTGTTAACATATTTCTTCCTCAGCAGCGTGGATAATGGGGAAATAAGAGATGAGATAAGTTGAAAGGGGGGTGTCTAATAAAAATGAGAAAATGTATTATTCTTGATTGGGGATATGTTATATCTGTATTCTTGATTATAAGGATGTTTGAGGGTGTGGGTTCTGGATAGACTGAGTTAATGGAAGCTTATAGTTTTGATTGATGTATGTATCTGTCTTTTGATTTTCATGATGAAGAAATGTTGGAGAATGATTGGAACAGGAGATTATAAAGATGTTGGTGCATGCTTGAAAGAATATATATAAATTAGTGATAGAATGGATAAGCGATACTAAATGATAGGTGTTAGATTACTTGATGATTTCAGATGTTGGATGATGTTACAGATGTCTATTCTTATGATAATGATTTAGTATATCTTTTGAGTATGGTTATTAGAAGTGAAGTGGAATATTAGATGCTCAGTGGAATGTAAAGGGTTATCTTATGATAGAGTGTTTAGAACAGTAATGGAATGTTTTCTGATGTTGTATTTCTGTGTTGTGGAATAACTTCAATTTGCTTTACTTGCTACACAATAAGGGAGATTTTCTCTAATAGATATAGATTTGTAAAAGTAATGGTATAGGTTAATTTGAATTGAATTGGCAATAATTTGGATGGTAAGTAAATAGGAGAATGTTAATTATAATAGGACTTATTTTTGAAGGTCTCAGAACTATAGTCAAATGATAAAATTCTGGCGTAAAATAGAGAATTTAATGCATGTGGAAATGGCAACGAATTGGCTGAAGGTTGCTTTGATAGGCGTAATAATCTCACTGGTCTTTTTTGCACTTTTTCTAGAAAGAGTGATTATTTGGCCAGAATTGAAGATTATACCTCACTAATGTTTAAAGGAGATTGGACATATCTATGAAAATCCTGCAATGATACATTCTTGGCAAAGAGAAAAATGATTGGAGCGATGGAGAAGAAGTGGGAGATGATCAGTGTTTCTCTTTGCAGAGCATGTGGAAAAGTAGAGAGGAAATGTTTGATCTTCTTAGTGGGTTATTTGAACAAAAATAAGCTAAGAATTAAAAGAAAAACGAAGTAGTTTTACATTACTTTAAGTAATCCCTGTGTGTGGGAATTTAAGTAAGATCCACACCAAGGGTCATTGATAAATAGCAATAAATAGGAAACGGGGAATTGTTTGAGTGGAAACAGCATGTTTGAGGATGAGAGGAGAGGAATTTAAATAGGGTTAGGAGTGGCTAAGGGTTGTTAGCAGGCTAGGATCAGACAGAAACTTAATGATAAAAATGTGGCTTTTTGTGGCAATGTAGTTTTACATTGCCAAGGGGGGCTTATGTGGTATATGGCCCATTGACCCTTTAATAGTTTAGATTATCTTATATTTTATCATTAAGAGAGGAGGGCAGTTATGAAGTGTAGTGTTAACTAAATCAGTGGGAGTTGAGGTTAGTGAGACGAAAAGGGCAGGCAGGGGCAAGCAGGCTCCTCTTTGAAGCATTTGAAAGGAGCAATAAATAGACAGCTGAAGACACACACAGGAGTTTTAACAAAAGGATTAGATAGCATCTCAGGGGGTGACTAGGAGGTTTACACACAAAAGTACAGTTTAGGGGGTTACGCACACACAGAAGAAACAGAGGCTTGTTTATGAGAGGATGAACACATGCTCAAAGGCACTCAAGCAGTGACATGCAGCATTCTGTTGTGACACTAGATAGTGGCTTTGTTTGTGAGAGGACAGGAGAAGGGGGCAATAACCCTGCAGGCCATCGTGAAGGGAGATAAAAACCATTTGGTGGGGCCATTTAAGCAGGAAAGAGCAAGAAGCTGTGTAGGCCCTTTCAAAGATGAAAGAGACAGCTGTCAGATGGGGGTTTGATTGATAGGTGACACACTGTAGTGGTTCGACAGACAGCACATACTCATCTAAGCAGGGAGATGATTGGATGAGAGAGTGGGGTATGACAAGCTGAGAGGAGAAGGAGGCTGAGCCTAGGAAGTTTTTAAATACAGTGGACACAGGTTCAGAGGTTAGAAAGAACACCCTCAAGACCATCTTTCTCCATGACTCTTAGAGAGCCATGTCAGCTATTACATGCAAATAAAACAATACTTTAAATAGACATCATGTCTCTGTGGTTCATCTCTTCATCTCTCGGTGCATTCAAGACACGACATGTTTTCAGATGACGGATTAAAAAACACGCATATGAAAACAATCGGACTGTGTGTGCAAAGACCAGCGGTTGTTAACGTTACAGCCTCTCTCTCTTTTGCTGTTTTGACAAAGTGTCAAGTAATAGCGGACCCGAACACTCGGCTACTTATAATGTTCGTTACAGAACGTTAATTATCAAGATGTTTGTTTGGTGTGACATGGGGCTGTGTGTCCTTGTTTGGAGATGTTGGGTCAGATTCAACATGTTGAATCATTGTTTGTCCACGTTTAGCCCATGGCACACCAATCAAACATTCTCCAGCAACTGTCAACATGAATGACACTTTCAAAGTGTCTAGCCTAGTCCTGTCTAGTAGGAGAAACAGTCAATACAATTGTATGTAGAAGAATAGCAAAGAAATACAGTGCAATACATAGAATAGGCCTAGCCTATATGTGTTTACCTTATATGAGTGTGTTGTGTCAAATGTGCGTGTGCGCGTGTGTGTGCCTGTGTGTGTGCCTGTGTGTGTGTGTGTGTGTGTACGTGTGTGTGTACGTGTGTGTGTACGTGTACGTGTGTGTGTGTGTGTGTGTGTGTGTGTGTGTGTGTGTGTGTGTGTGTGTGTGTGTGCGTGCGTGCGTGCGTGTGTGTGTGTGTGTGTGTGTGAATGTGTGTGTACGTGGATTCCAGACATTAACACATGTAAATACCAGGTGTAAATGCAAAGCAAGTGATTGGATAATATGCTATATCAATCATTATAGCGTATCCAGATACAGAACACATTTGAACACTAAATGTGACTGAGAACCATTAACATTTTGTTGTTCATTGTGATTTCAGGTTTGAAGAGCCTGGTCCAGCTCCAGCCTCCAGCTCCACAACAAAGAAGATGTCTTCACCTGGGAAGATGTCCCCAAAAGTGAAGACCCCTTCTCTGGGTGCAGCGTGGTCTGAGAGCCCAGCTCAGCCCCCGTTGGCTGACAGGAAAACCCCAACTGGCAAGAAGCGGGTTTCATTTGGAAGTCACCTCAGCGAACTGAAGAAGAAGCGGGTTTCATTTGGCGGCATGAGCCCAGAGGTTTTTGACAAACGTCTGCCTCCTGACTCTCCATTACGCAAACGGGCCACTGCACGACGAAGCCTGATAGAGGTAAGATTATGAAGGAGCGTTGTTGCGTTTTACATCTCACATTGTAATTGTAATGCAGCTTGTATTTATTTACTTATTTATTTTAATGGATTTTGATCTCCATAGGAATTCGAACAATCACTTGGGAAGATGTGCCCAAAAGCGAAGACGTCTTCTCCCAACGGTGCAGCGTTGTCTGAGAGCCCAGCTCAGCCCCCGTTGGAAGATGGACCATCAGTTAATATGGAGAATGTCCCCCAAGCTGACATGGCAAAAGGTAGGTTCAAGTTCAAGTTCAAGTAGTTTATTGTCATATGTATAATACAATGTATAATACAATGAAATTCTTTATGCTCTGAGCACCCTCAGCCTTACATACACAAGGACATGGTCACAAAGACCGACAGAAAAAGGGTGTAGACCTACATAATTATGTAGGCTACACGTGATACAGACATGTCTGTACACAGTGCGTGTAGACATAACACAAACCACAATACAGTACAATACAATAATGGTGCACAACAAAGTGACAGTGCGTTGCAGTGTGTGTGAGTCAACTGTTCAGCAGCCTGACTGCCTGAGGGAAAAAGCTGTTACTGAGACGGGTGGTGTGTGATTTGATGCTCCGGTAGCGTTTTTTGGAAGGGAGGAGTGAGAACAGGGTATGAGCGGGGTGTCTGGTGTCTTTGATAGGTTGTTGGAAGACAAATTTTCTCTCACAAATTTCCGCCCCCCCCAATAAAATACAATTAGATTGAACCATGCAATAGCAGCAGAAAGGCTAAATGACAATATAAGGCTACTAGCTGCTTCCAGGCTGTGAAAAAGAGGACCCTTTTGAAAATGTTTTCTTTTTCCCTCGCCAAAATGTAGCTGAACTTTGGAGTGTTATTTAGCTGCCTTCCTGACAAACTAGCATGAAAGGGTTGGTACAATTTTGATTCCTGAGTTGAGACGAGCCATACTATGCAGTACTATGTGGTGGAAATTAGCCAAGAATGTGGAGTACAGAGTTGTAACCCGCGTTAACACCTCTGTCTCCAGCACTTGATGTGGCTGGTAGCACTGCGCTGTAATGTTGATGATGTACATGTACATGATGTATGTACGTTTTTTTCCATTCCTTTCTTTTATTTTCCTGTGTCTGAACCTGTTCGTTTGTCTTGTTCGTGCACTCTACTAAAAAATATATATAGATAAAATATTGGGGGGGGGACAGACACCTCTCTCTCTCTCTCCATACCCCCTACAGACCCCAGGAAGAATAGTCGCTGCTGAGGCAGTGATGAATCTGAAATAAAGAATAAAAAACACCTCTCTCTCTTTCCAGACTCTCTGGACAGCATGTCAAGCACGGAGCGGATCTCCTTCCTGCAGGACAAGCTTCAGGAGACCAGGAAGAGCTACATGAGCTTGAAGTCAGAGGTTGCCTCCATTGACCGCCGCCGCAAGAGACTCAGAGAAGGTAGGGAGCGGGGCATTCTGGGAAACTGAGTCCTACGTCAGTATTACCACCAAGAGATAAAGATTTATTTGATGAAGTTGTGGGTGAAGTTTAGTGCAGTAACAGTTTACTTCTTCCAATTTTGAGTTTAGACAGACAGATAAGTAGGGCTGCCAAATAATATTTTATATTCAAATATATATTTGAATATAAATAAAAAGTATCGAATATGAAAAAATTATATTCAAGGTGTATGTAAAAACTATATATATATATATATATATATATATATATATATATATATATATATATATATATATATATATATTTCACAGCAATAGGGCTGGCACGGATCAGAAAACCCACGGTTCGGATCACGTTATACTTTTTATAACCATTTGTTGCCCTGCACAGCTCAAAAAATATTTTTTTTCCCTTAACTCATTGAGTGCCAGCCACTTTTGGAGAACGGACGCTCCCAGTGCCAGAGTTTCAGAGCGTTTTCAGTGATTTCTCGAGGCCCACAGAATATTGTGTGATATTACTATGTAAACACTGAACACGCACAAAGAACGATGAGACTCTATTCTATCATCTGCAAGAAAAAGTTTATTGATCCCATTTTCCGTTCTTTAGTTATGAGCCGGAGAAGATAGCTTGATTTACCCCAAAACAGCAATTTTTTTCTAGAAGCTGAGATAATGAGCCTTTTGTGAAATTAAACATTTCAAGCACATCACTGACTCTGAAGCTAATCTTTTCTAATGTACCGGTAGTCACACCTCAAAAATAATTTCCTTCAATAAAACAGTGAAGGCCAGGGAATTTTGTTTGGCAGAATAATATTTTTAGCTGCAACCAGCAGCGCTGGCCCCTGCGTGTGCTGCTGGTTGCAGCTTCTTGCTGGTCTTGATTTGCTGCTGGTGGGCATCGGATATTCTGGCTTGCGTTTGTCAATCCTGTCCTGCTGTCTGGGTCTGTCTGGGTGTTGTGTGCTGCTCTGCGTGCGATGTCTGTGTCTGGCTGCGCTGCAGGGGTTCTCATACACTAGCGTTAAACGTTAAATACAACAAAAAGGGACGTTCCGAACCGCGTTCCGAACCGTGGGGGCTGATCTACTGTCTGAGTGAAAGGTCGGGTTGAAAAGAAGCGGCTGGCAACTGTGCATGTGTCGCAGGAAGCACGGTGCTACTCTACAGCTCTCCCCAGATCGGCAGAGGGGGCAGCAGCAGGGGGAAATTGGCCAAGTACAGTTTGGGAGAAAATGGGGGGGAAATCGGCGGGGTCGGGAAAATACACTGAAGAGGATTCCAGCTTCCTGTGTTTTCCAAGCCTGGAAGAGTTATGGAAATTGTCCATTTCCACAAACCTTTGGAAATGAACATAGCTGTGAATTCTTTTTAATAAGTTTTGCTCATATTAGATCTACGACACTGTTTGAAAGAGAAATAATCTTTATTCTTATATCTTTATTCCAGAAGCGGAGGCTGAGGAAGTTGTGACCTGTGGACCATTGCGGACCATTGCCCGGACCATTGCCACACGGACCATTGCCCCTGCTCCAGCTGTGAGAAAAAGTGCACGCATCAGAATCAGGATTGAAAAAAGGAAACGCGTGGAAGAAAGTGACTCTCCAGCTCCCAAGCAAGAAGTCACTCAATTGGCATTTATTGCTGTCTTGGGCTTAATGCCCAAGCGAGCAAGAAATGCCAGTTCAGTTGACATGATGGACAACAGGGTTGCAAGTGACCATACTTATTGCCGCTGCAACACGAGGACAACACGAGGACAATGAAGATGCTTCTCCGGACCTTGTGGTTCAGACTGGGAGTTCAGCGGCCAGTGGACAGGAGGCAGGTCTGCCTGGTTGCCTCGGCCAGCCTCTCCCATCCTACTCAGGGACACACGTATGAATCCCAACCTAGGACTCTTTCCACCTGGCCTGCCTCAAGGATGTGTCCAAGGAGCTGTTACTATGGGTTAAGACGTTTCAGAAGCTCCTTGGCTGACCCTTGGGTGCAGACTAGCTGTAGGAGTAGACAAGAGCGCCCGTATTCAACAAACCTCGTCAAATCAGTTTTAAAATCCAGTTTGAAACCAGTGACAATTCCTGGAAAGAGGGTTCAGTTTTAAAATCCAGTTTGAAACCAGTGACAATTCCTGGAAAGAGGATTCAGTTTTAAAATCCAGTTTGAAACCAGTGACAATTCCTGGAAAGAGGATTCAGTTTTAAAATCCAGTTTGAAACCAGTGACAATTCCTGGAAAGAGGATTCAGTTTTAAAATCCAGTTTGAAACCAGTGACAATTCCTGGAAAGAGGATTCAGTTTTAAAATCCAGTTTGAAACCAGTGACAATTCCTGGAAAGAGGATTCAGTTTTAAAATCCAGTTTGAAACCAGTGACAATTCCTGGAAAGAGGGTTCAGTTTTAAAATCCAGTTTGAAACCAGTGACAATTCCTGGAAAGAGGGTTCAGTTTTAAAATCCAGTTTGAAACCAGTGACAATTCCTGGAAAGAGGGTTCCCAAAGGGCCGAGAACGAAACAACCATCCAAAACCAACCAGCCTTCCCAGGATGAGGACAAGGATATGATGCAGTGTATTGCCTTTGCAACAGCAGATCAGTATCATTTGCCAACGCTTTGCCATGACTTGATCAACCATGGTTTCCATGAAGTGGATTTACCTAGAGGTGCCTCAAATGCGCTGGTGATATTGACAGAGATGGCAGCGAAACCAGACGACGATGCCCTCATGTTCTTCTTCAGGGAAGAAGTGCTCTTTGCACTGAGACACTGTATAAACCTGAGGTCGGACCTGCTCATCATCACACCTGATTTCTACTGGGACCGAGAAAACCTGGAAAAGCTTTATGACAAGACCTGCCAGTTCCTCAGCATCAACCGCAGAGTCAATGTTATGAACGAGAAGCTGGAACATTGCACACAGTTGACAGACCTCATGAGGAGCCACCTGAGTGAGAAGCACAGCTTGAGGTTAGAGTGGATGATGGTCATCCTTATCACCATTGAGGTTATGTTTGAACTTGGAAGAAGGATCTTCTAAACAAAACATCCACAACAGAGAAATGACTAGAAGCTGACTGTACACAAAGCTCAGTCATGTGATGTCTTCTGGAAGCATATGAGATCATGGAAGGGACCCAAATGTTTAGGAACTTCCTACTGTTCATCTTGTGTATACCTTTCCACAACATGCGCTATATATGCGGTATATATATATATATGCGCGTGTGTGTATATATGTGTATGTATGTGTATGTATATGTGTATGTATATATGTGTGTGTGTGTATATATATATGATAGTTGGTGGTCAAATTTTATTTGGCATTTTTAGTAAATAGAAAAAACATTGAGCGTGATAACGCGTGAGGATATTTTGCACAGATAACAGATGTGCCTTGAGATTTTGTCTTGCCCTTTGGTGTGCCTCGGGTGCAAAAATTGAAAACCACTGGCCTAGCCTATTCTCTAAAATAGGAAGTGCACAGTAAGAGTAATACAATTCACTTTTGATCAACGCCACTGCGATTGTGAGATCCAAACACAATTTGAAAAGATTAGTTTATAGTAGGCTACAGACAATAGGGTGCACAAGATTGTGGTGGTTTAAGGAACGAGAGAGGGACGGATCATGAGCGACCAGATAACCAATTCATGAGTAGTTCCGAATAACTGAATGGACGACTATAGTAGATAATGCTGACTTATTAGAGACCATACTAGGAGATAATATATTAATCGGTCATTATCATTGGTTCATAATAGGCTAATAGGCAGACTGACCACTTTCTTCATGACTAGGGACTCGAGACTCGAGGTTGTTTGGCAGACACACTGCTATTTTCTGGTCATTTGAAGGTCAGAGAAACAAACAAATTCAAAATGTTTGCTGACCTGCACTAATCTACTATGTTAAAATATCTGAAAGTCACAAACTTTTTTGGTGAGGGCAACATTCAGTTCAGTATTATAGGCTATCTAAGTAAAAAAAAAAAAAAAAAGTGGTCTGTGGACTTAACGTAGGCTAATAATATAAAACTGTGTTAGATACAGATATTGGAAATGTGTTGCAGCATCACCCTCACTAGTAGTGAGGAGAAACTAACTATAAAGGAAGTAGTGTGATACTGGAGCCTATGCTTGACAGGTGGACAGTGCTAATCACTTGTAGTACTCTACATTAACGAATAAAACAAAGTAAGGGCCAGAAAACTGCTGCTGCACTGCTCTATGGGTTGAAAGAACACTTGCGTTGAGTTTTCTGTGGGATTTAGTGTTGATGTACTTTTTATTCGTCACAGTCTATTAGGTCCAATACCACTCTTTTTAACACTTTTTTCTACAATAGGGAAAATATGGCAGCAATACAGTACATGCTTGGACCTCTAAATGAGGAAATGTCATTAACAATACATGATCTGTGTCCTGTTTCAGTTAGTGTTACTTTCCAACACAAGCCACACCTTCTGGTATTTTTTATATATATATATATATACAGTATGTACCGGTGTATATATATATATACATACATACAATTTACCATTTTGCTAAATGTCAAGGTATGAAGGGCATTTTTTTCCATTTGATAATTACATTTTATTTTTATTTTGCTTTGTGTAAAAATGTCAATGCAATTTTTGATCTATTTAGATCAGTTTAATGAATTGTAGTGGCATGTGTTTCCATTTGCTGTATTTATGTGTTCAAGCAATTCCTTTTGTGTGACGAAGTATTATTACTTTTATTATTATGTGCAAATGTCTTTGTTGTTGTTGTTTCTTTATTAAAAGAGAAAAAAGGAGATTCTGTATGCTCATTTTTGTCAAATCCAGTTTGCCCAAATGCCGCGGTGCTCTGAAACCGGCGCTGCACGCACCTTCACTAACATTCTAGGGCTTAAGATATCCAAGTGAGAATGATTCAATGAGGCCATTTACACCTGGCATTAACATGCGTTTTTGGTGATCAGATTGCAATCAGATTGTATTTTATCACTTGAAAGTACAGGTGTGTGAACACCCCCAAAACGCATTGAAGAAGGATTGCAATGCCAGGTGTAAATGGCCTCTATGGGTACCCATGAGTCTCCCCTTTACAGAAATGCCCACTTTATGCTAATTCCACGCACACAGTAGCCTAGAAATGTAGCGGTACCGCCTTCTAGAGATGACAGAGACTTGAAGGACGTGGAGGAGGTGACACGGAGCAGCGACAGTGATACAGAACAGGTCCAGATGACAGAGACTTGGAGGACTTGGAGGAGGTGACACGGAGCAGTGACAGTGATACAGCACAGAACAGGTCCAGATGACAGAGACTTGAAGGACGTGGAGGAGGTGACACGGAGCAGCGACAGTGATACAGAACAGGTCCAGATGACAGAGACTTGGAGGACGTGGAGGAGGTGACACGGAGCAGTGACGGTGATGGAGAACGGGTCCAGACACGCAGCCGGCTTACCCCACAGATAGGAGTCATTTTGGTGAAAATGGTTCAGGTTATATATAGACCAGTGGTGCTCAAATGGGGGTCCGGGGACACCCAGGGGTCCTTGAGGGGGTTTCAGGGGGTCCCCATCCAAAAGGGGGGGGTCATTTATTTGATCTATAATTCCATTAATAACTAACACAATGACTATTTTGGTCATGGGTTTTATACACTTTCTGGACCATGGTTGAAAATCCTATCAAATGGGGGTCAGTGGTCTAATTTGTGTCAGTTTAGGGGTCCTTCATATGAAAGAAATGGAGAACTACTGATATAGACTAACTACGGGGCCTTGCAAACCTAGTGGTCGGCAATTACTATACATTCTTAAGCATGTATTGTTGTAACAAGTCAAACAAAATACATTTTTCACAAATCTCTTGACCAGGGTGGGAGAATCTCTTGACCAGGGTGGGAGCTGCAGGCCACGGCCTCCGTTGCCCCTCCCTCTGGCCGTGGTGCCCTGAGATCCTTCAGGCCACCTTGGCAGTGCCCTGCTACCAGCCTGCTGCTCAAAGAGATCAACACTGACCTCTCTGCTCTGGACACTGAGGGCGTCTATGAAGCACAGCTACTATAGACCTTTCATAATGCAGCCTTTGATGCTATACATACATGTGTGTGAATCAGATGCAGACTGACACACTTACTCAAGTTGCATTATACTATATATATATATATATATATATATATATATATATATATATATATATATATACATACATATATATATATACATATATATATATATATACATACATATATATATATATATATATATATATATATATATATATATATATATATATATATATATATATATATATATATAAAATTGAGTGAAATAGTTTCTGTATGAATGAAGTCTAAATCCCTGCTTTATCTTTTCTGTTCCATTGGATTTTATCCCATACCAATAAACCAGTCTTATGAGCAAGTGGTTTGTCTTGGCTCACAGTGCCCTCTAGTGGCAAAGGGCTTTCCAGACATCCAGCAGTTCAAAGTCCTCATCAGGTTCAGTCAAAAAAAAAAATGTTACCATTGTCACATTTCAATTTAAACGGCTATGTTTATTATTTTAATTCTCCATTTCTCGCTTAGGGGGCGTGCTCTGTA
This sequence comes from Poromitra crassiceps, assembly GCF_964638095.1. NCBI lineage: Eukaryota > Metazoa > Chordata > Actinopteri > Beryciformes > Melamphaidae > Poromitra > Poromitra crassiceps. The sequence goes on from NC_139639.1 coordinate 13,072,756, forward strand.
GGGCGTGCTCCACAATCCCACCTTATCACTAGCTATTTACTGTAGCCTACATTTCAAACTCTTATCAAATCCAAATCAATCTTAGTTTAGCTAGCTGCTAAATCAAAACACGTGAGTGTACTACTAGGCTACTGGATGTGGAACAGTCTCCTGCCTCAGATGATATGCCTCATCCTCTGAGCTCTCTAAGTCTTCATCTTTCAAACAAGGGCCGGTGAATCCAGATGTGGGCTACAATATTTATACTGTCAAATGTATATTTTATTTATTATTATTATTATTATTATGATTATATATTTATACTGATCTGAAAACTGGATTGGGGGAAAAAAGATTTACTTTTTCTCTTTTCTCAGGTGCTCATAAGCAAGACAAAACAAAGTCCTATTAAACTCACAAACACCTTAATTAAATCATTATCAGACTGACTAGGTTAAATTTCCCGCCCAAATAAAAATGTGATAGTGAACCGGCACAGACTGGAGGGGAATGGGAGGGATTGGCCTGTGTTGTTATGCGTCTTCTCAAATATTATCCAGCTCCAGCCGGGACCAGTACAGAGCACGCCTCTACAGAGCACGCCCATACAGAGCACACCCATACAGAGCACGCCCCTACAGAGCACGCCCATAAGCGAATCCTTCTCTATCCAAAGAGCACCTCAAACAAACAGTAGTCCAAAGCGCTCCTTCCCAAACAAGAAAATGTCATGAATAAATCAAATATGGCATGTTTTACGTATTCTCACAAAGCGATCTAGATGGATAAATAGTAGGGGTGGGAGAAAAAATCGATTCACCTAAGTATCGCGATTTTTAATGTCACGATTTTTTGGATCGATCTTTTATTCCAGAATCGATAATCGCAAATTAAAAAAAAAAAAAAAAAAAAAAAAAAAAAATTTTTTTTTTTTTTGGTGCTTGCAGTCAGGCCACTCACTGAACAGCAGGCTAGGCGCCGCCTACTGGTTTACTAGTGGTTTTATTACTTTATTAGTTAGTCTGAAGTAATAATTACACTTCAGGGTTAAAGTGGGTGCATCTCATTGTAAAATTGGACTTCAAACGGCCCAAATCTGGCTTCAAACGGCCCAAATTTCACGCGCGTTGGCCCATATCGGCCTGGCCTGCTTGGTATCTAATGCCCGGCCTGAATTATGATCCCAGTCCGCCCCTGTTTTTAACTATATCGCCCAGCCCTACTCATGATATATAATATACAGTCTCTAGTGTATGATTCAACTTTTCCCATGTTCTAATCTAGTGTAAAAAAGCAAACAAACTGAAAAAAGAAAAGAAAAAAATAAACAAAAATCGCAATAAATCGTAATATCGAATCGCAATAATCGTAGAATCGCAATAATCGTGAATCGCAATATATATCGAATCGGCACCAAAGTATCGTGATAGTATCGAATCGGGAGATAAGTGAATCGGCACAGCCCTAATAAATAGCACTACAGGTGAGAGGAAAATGTAGCCTAAGTATGTTTGATTGGGTGAGGTGCTCCTTTTTTTAAGATGAAACACAGCTTTTACATTTCTATATGGTATATCATAATTATTACATCTTTATTATAACACTATTTTATTATCGTGTTGTTACTAAGCTGTAATGTAACGTGCTACCAGTAGTTCCTTGACAGCCTATTTGTATACTGCTTGTGTTTTTGCCAATGCCGTACAGGCACAACATGTAATGCTGACAGTTAATAAATGTGAAGGAAACACTGGGGGAAACAGAAGGATACTGCCTCCACAGAGAAACCAGTGACACACAGAGATTTCAGAATCACTTTAACAACAGCGCTCTCCTTAAACACATGAGAATAGTTCACTGTGAAATCAAATCATGAAAACCTGGCTCACTCATTGGTCTCAGAACTTTAGAGACTTTTCTTTATTGGTCATGATGGGCTGACTAGTATGAGTATGATGGGAGCTTATGATGGGGCTGATAAGGCTGCTATCCACAACAAAAACATGGACTGTGCAATAGCAAGACAATGCAGAGGCGCTCCATGGCTCTGCAGCCACACTCACATTTTGGGGTATTGAAAAAAATCTCCCCCTCACAGAGAAGGGGAGACATTGTCAACAAACTGCTTAGGAGAGAGAGAGGCTTACTGGATATTCACCCTGAACACTGTTGAGCCAATGGGAATGAATGAGCCTCTCATGTTATTTCTAATCTCATTTTGAGGAATGTATGTTGGTGTTTTATTACATCAAGACCATGTCATTTACATGGTCTGTTACTACTTGTTGAGTATTATATATTACTGTGGACGCCGGAGTACTGCTTTAACACAGCACCTCTCCCTCGATCTTTTTTCTATTTTTTCTACGGGTGCTGTCATGTTATTGGCTTATTGATTGATCACCTCCCTCCCTATATATATGGCTCTGCACCTCCCACTCCCTTGTAACCACTGAGAAACCATTGTCTCTAGACTGGAGCAGATCCGTATGAATAGAAGAGTCGCGACATCTGCATTCACTCCAATGGACCAGTTTTTTACTCTCAAGAGTTCCAGGAAGTAAGGTGCTGGATTAAGCAGCACTGTCGAGTTGCAGCAAAAATAGACAGTTTGTGTTGTACTTTGAAAGTTTAGTTTTTTTTATCAAATCGTACATTATCAGCTTTATTTTAGCATTCAAAAGTAGCGCAAGACCCTTTCCTGGCTGTTCGTTGGCTAATGAGTCATGCATTTTGGTCCTCTGCTGACGTGACTCTCTCTCTAGAGGACACTAGACTGGAGAGAGTGGCATCAGCGGAGGACCAAAATACGTGAGTCATTAGCCAAAGAACAGCCTGGAAGGGGTCTCGCACTACTTTTGAATGCTAAAATAAAGCTGTACGATTTGATAAAAAAAAAAAAAAAAAAAATTAAAAGTACAACACAAACTGTCCATTTTGCTTCAACTCGACAACGCTGCTTAATCCAGGATCTTACTTCCTGGAACTCTTGAGAGTAAAAGAACTGGTCCATTGGAGTGAATGGAGATGTCGTGACTCTTCTATATACACGACTCTGGAGTGGAGGCTTTTTAAATTGTTGGAAGATTTGCCTGTTAGCTACTGTTTGACTCTGAAGAAGACGCAGTGTGCGTCGAAACATCTTTGCACCTTATAAAAATGTATTTCAAGTGATTTTGTGTGCTGCAGTCCTCCCTTTGGGTTCAGTCTTTATTGAAGTGGCCCATTGAACTGTTCCATCTATTTAAGGCTATTTACTACTATGAATACAGGAGGCACAAAGAATTGTCTGGCATCATTTGTTACATTGAACTACAGATAATTTCAGTTATATTCCAGAGAAATACAGGATATGTACTGCCAGTGTGATATAAAGACACACACAAAAATAACAAGTTTCCATGCACGTTTTCTTTATTGCAGTAACTTTAGAAAGTTTCCATTGCAATGCTTAAGATAGAACTGACCAGTCCAATTGAATCACAATTTATCAAGTTTCTGTGTTGACTTTGAATTGAAAAAATTGTGAATGCAGACATCAATTGATGATCAGATGTTCTTGGCACACACAAATGACTTCTGCCCTGCGCACTTGGCGTCATTCCACTCTCTCCGTGACCTGGAAATCATGCCATGAAGAAAAACATCACATTCAGTAACAATAGGCATTGTAGCTCAAAACATAGTTACAGTGGAGGCCTACACCTTTTGGCATTTTGGTGGAAAAAACATGATACAAAAGCTATCCACAAAGGCAAAAGATAACTACTTGAAAAAGCTCTCCACAAAGGCAAAAGATAACTACTTGGAAAAAGCTCTCCACAAAGGCAAAAGATAACTACTTGGAAAAAGCTCTCCACAAAGGCAAAAGATAACTACTTGAAAAAGCTCTCCACAAAGGCAAAAGATAACTACTTGAAAAAGCTCTCCACAAAGGCAAAAGATAACTACTTGAAAAAGCTCTCCACAAAGGCAAAAGATAACTACTTGAAAAAGCTCTCCACAAAGGCAAAAGAGATAATCACATTCTTTCCTGCATTTAGTTTGTGGGTTTCATGAGCCAACTGTCTTTTGTTGTTGTTCTTCACACGTCACACACATTGTTTTTTACCATCATCGTCTCTTTCTTTAATAATGCTCTTTCTTCTTCTTTGATCATCATCTCTCTTCCTGTCTCCTTATTTTCACTTACCCCAAGAGTTCATCTCCGCACATTTCTCCCCTCCCTATAGTTGTCTGGCTGGCTAGGCCCCGCCCCCTATAGTTGTCTGGCTGGCTAGGCCCCGCCCCCTATAGTTGTCTGGCTGGCTAGGCCCCGCCCCCTATAGTTGTCTGGCTGACTAGACCCCACCCCCTATAGTTGTCTGGCTGGCTAGGCCCCGCCCCCTACAGTTGTCTGGCTGACTAGGCCCCGCCCCCTACAGTTGTCTGGCTGGCTAGGCCCCGCCCCCTATAGTTGTCTGGCTGGCTAGGCCCCGCCCCCTATAGTTGTCTGGCTGGCTAGGCCCCGCCCCCTATAGTTGTCTGGCTGGCTAGGCCCCGCCCCCTATAGTTGTCTGGCTGGCTAGGCTTCCAATGGGAATAGTCGTATGGAGTTCCGTCGCTCCAGCCAAACTTGCCATTTTGCTGTACAAAGAAACCAGGTACAGGTCAGTGATGAACATTCATCCAGCCAGTCACTCAGCTGTTTAATGATTGCTTGATTGCTCACCTGTCTTTGCAGACCGATCCAAACACGTCTGTCTGGGGCCGAGGATTTTACCATGTGACACCAGGTCACCACCGTGAATATCACGACAGTATTTCTGGAGAATAAACAAACAAACAAATAAATAAATAAGTGTGTGTGTGTGTGTGTGTATATATATATATTTATTATATACACACACACACAGTCCCAGTGATGATGTCATCAGTGATGTCATAAATTGTGAATTGTGAGTGTGGGTGTGTTGTGTTTGTGAAAACCTGTATCAGTCTTCACTGCCATTTCATCGTGAATATCATGTGGTGAGGTTACTTTAGTGCAGTGGTTCTCAAACTTTTTCTGTCATGCCCCACTTTGGAGAAGGAAAAATGTTCATGCCCCACCGCCCCAACAAAATTGTAAAAAAAAAGGGTCCAAGTTTAACTTTTACCTTTTACTTGAAGCTGTTTTGCACTGGACATATTTTCAAAATAATAACAATAAAGTGCAACCTGTGAAAAACTAAACAAAACAAGTTGAAATATTTGGCAATATGAATGAACCATCCATGTAATGAATGCGAGTCACTACAGAAGCGGGGTTCATTTATTGCTCACTGGGAAAAAAAGTCTGACGTCAAAACATTGGTTCCGCGCTGCATTTCTGCATTTCCCCCTGTTTTGCCACTGCGCCCCACAGGGGGGGCCTGCCCCACACTTTGAGAAACACTGCTTTAGTGTCTGTATACAGTACTCTGTGTGTGTGTGTGTGTGTGTGTGTGTGTGTGTGTGTGTGTGTGTGTGTGTGTGTGTGTGTGTGTGTGTGTGTGTGTGTGTGTGCGTGCGTGCGCGTGTGCGTGTGTGTGTGTGCGCGCACGTGCGTGTGTGTATTACCCGTGCTGAATTGAAGGTGCTTGGCGCATTGAAGACAAGGAAACAGCGTTTGACATTACGGTCTTTACCATTGATCATGTAGTAATCCCATCCCTGATGGACAGAACATGAATACATGTGCTTCAACATTGACATGAGCTTTTCACATGCTCCTCCCTGCTCCTCCCTGCAGTTGCAAAGGATTATGGGTGTTGATCTCCACGTAGGGAACACAACTGTACTATGGGTTGCAGCAGTTGTGTCTGCATGGTACTCACGCGCGTCACAGCGCACTGCAGCGTCCTGGATGATCAGCAGTGACAGCAGCAGGCTGGCAGCTCCTCCAACACAACGCATGGTTCACTTCTCTCCAACTCTCACAGTTCACTCTCAAACTGGAATAGCTGAGAAAGGCAGACAGTTAGTCTCTATTCACAACAGCTTTCAGGCCCATAGCATTTGACATGTTAAAAGGAGGAGATCCTTTATCTCAGGTCTCTTTTCTCTAAAGTCAGTCCTGCTCTTACAGACATGCCCAAGAAGACCAGGCTAACATAGCCACTAAGTACTTTTAAATAACTTCTTAAATCACAGACAAAACCTGGGCACTTCAAAAAGACTACACTGTGACACTGGAGACACTCAATCACTTTATTCACACCTTTATCAACTGGCTTTTACATAATTGTTTTGGTTGTTAATTGTGATGTAATTAGGTGTTCTTGTTACTGTTTTTTTTCTATAATTGATATATCAATTAACATGCTTTTTAGTAATTGTATCTACCGTATTCGTCCATTAATCTTACTTGCTGACTTTTACTTACTTCTTAATAGGGCTGCACAATTAATCGTATTTTCATCGTCATCGCAATATGAACATGCGCAATAAACACATCCAAAGACTGCCTGAAACGCAATGAATAACAAAGGTGGTTTTATTGACATGCGTCATGCATTCCCACTCAGCATCTGATCATTTTGTCTTGTGTTGTAAATCCAGCGTACACCTTTCCCTTGCAACAGTGCGCTCCGCCCCTCTGCCAAAGCCCAAACACACTGTGTGTAGTTTCAGCTAGAGTCAGTGTGTATTTAATTTCTTTATTCAGTGGGCATAGGCTATGTGTGTGGTCTATGTTAGCATTATTAAAGCAGAAAGACATAGGAACTGTATAGCTACTGTATATGCATACTTTAATATTTGTTTATTTATCGCAAGTCATATCGTCATCGATATATTGAACAATGTTATCTCACATCGCAGATTTTCCTCATATCGTGCAGGACTAGTTGTTATATTTACAGTAAATGCAATTTGTGATGTTATGACATATTCTGTGTATCATATGTACGTGGACGACATGGTCCTGTATTCGTCTGCTCCTTCCTTTTGAGGCTGCGGTTACCAACCTCTAATCTGACTGGACCTCTTTGCAGCATGCTCTCTTTAGCTCAAAGCTAAACTAAGGCTACAGTATGTTGTTGTTTGCATAAAGTAACACTGTGGCCCCCTCGCTTCTAATTAATACACTTGAAGGTGTCTCCATTGAGTTTGTTGATACGTATAAATACATAGGCTTCTGGCTGGACAGAAATCTTAATACTATTTACAGATTTGCATGTCCCCACCTCCTTGGCCTAGCTTGACCCACTCTATCATGCTGCTTTGAGATGTATGTCTAACTCAGGCTTCAGGACTCATCATTGCACACTGTACATCACAGTCTGGTCAGATGGTCCTCCCTTGCTATGTGCACGATGCAGCATTGATATATTTTAATGTATAAGGCCATTTTGGGCAGGCTGCCTTTGTATTTATGCTCTTAAGTTTGTATCTGTTAATAACTCGTACAACCTCAGATCCAACAGTTGGTTACATTTTAAAATGCCACCTGTGCAGACTGAGGCTGGGAAAATTAGTCTTATTTTATTTTGCTCCTTGGTCTTGGATGACCTGCAGACTTGTCTCAAATTGCAATATGCCCGTGTTCTTTTTGTTGATTTCACTTCTGCATTTAACACCATCGTTCCTGTGAAGCTGATTCACATTTTACAGGAGCTGGGTGTTCATGCATTTCTGTGTAAATGGATTTATAACTTTTTATGTGACAGAAAACAAGTTGTCAAAATCAGTAATCTTGTCTCGCTGTTTAGGCTTCTGAACACCGGCGCGCCCCAGGGTTGTGTCTTATCCCCTCTTCTGTACTCTTTATACAGAAATTACTGTCAATCACACACTAGATCTGTTTTGTTGTATAAGTTTGCGGATGACACCTCTGTGGTGGGTCTTATTACCAACCATGATGAATCAGGCTACTGCAGAGAAGTAGAGGAGCTGGTGAGATGGTGTAAGAACAACAACCTGATACTTAAAGGAGAACTTACCTCCAAAACACTTTTTTTCAGCTTTTAACCAATATATATGACTTTGGGGGTGATGTGTGAAGAATTCTGGTCAAAATTTCCACATTTGACACCAAACTGTTGCCATTTTACCATTTGTATCATTTTTCAGCAGCATAACTGGCATAAGCGCCCTCTAAGGGTCGAACACTGCTTTTTTTTCTTTTTCTCAAATGAATGGGAGATTAGGGGCACACTGACGTCACAGTGCCCCCAAAGACTATGGGATTTCAAGATAATTACTCCCCTACCTCCCCTGTACCCTTTCGGCTCCTCAGAACTCCAAGCCTATTCCTATTGAAGTTTGCTCTTAAAATACTGAACCAAACGTCGTCAAAGTTGGCACATGTCTTAATTATAGTTAGTTTCCCGCTGAATGTGTCATTACTTTATTAATATCTTACCTGGATAAGCTCGAATGATGATGTTTATATTATCAGTCCGAGTTGGAAGCAGCTGTCTCCAGCCCAGGCAGGCGGGAGCGAGTCGTACTGTAACCTCATGCACTAGCGCCAAGCTCCGGGGGCGCGCGCCCTCCACGTTGACTCGTGTGTGTTTTGCTGCTGTCGTCCTCTCAAGGACGACACACAGAGCTGCTGCACTGACTGCCCGGAGGGAGGGAGGGGTTTATTGTGTGTTTGCAGCAATCAGCTCCGAGAGCCCAGCATCAAAGTGAGAGCCTCACTTTCATCCTTCCGCAAACAAATCTTATCGCAGCGCACATGTAAAATATGACAACGTGACAAAGCTGGTCTAAACACATCGGCTACTATAATAACGTCACTGTGTACAAGCAACGCCAACTTTTCAGGAAATGTCAGCAGAGCAGAGCGACTGGGGACTGGGGGGGGGGGGGGGGGGGGTTGACTCGCTGTGTGCGAGCACGAGCTGCTGTGTGCTCAGGCAGCGGGGACGCGCGGGCAGTGAGAGGCGGGGGCTTTGAAGAGGAGAAGAGCTCTGCGCTGCCTCTCCTGCGCCCTGAGAGGAAAAATGCTGCTGTCATGCTGTAACTTTCAACAAGAATCACGAAAAGCCCCAAAACGCAAATTAAAAAGGGATTTCATTGCGCGGTTTATCGCTAGTTGTACGAGGGAATGACGTGGAGAAATCTCGCATTGTGTTACCCCAGAGCGGGGGGTTTCTCCTATTGTGCGGTGTGCTGCTGTAACGAGCCCATGTCACTTTGCTCTCGTAACGTAGTTTTGACACCTGCCATAGAGATACATGCAGAAAAATAATTAAATTTCTAGTTCGCCACTGAATTACCAAATTGATATAACTATCAACAATTTTGAGCAACACTCTTTCCATACATGCCACCAGCGTTGGCTAGTTGTTGATATTTATAAAGATATGGCCCCTCTCAAATAAATTATTTTTGAGGCAGTAGGCAAACTGTAATGGCGTCGATTTCCGAAAAAGAATCTTGACTTGAACACAGCCAAAGAGTCTAGTATAGACAAGAGTATATGTCATTTCTTGGTTTTTTCCATAGGTATTTTCAAATCACTGTTCTAATACATATCTAGGGGGTAAGTCCTCCTTTAAGCTATACCACACGAGAGGGAGTGATGTTGTCTAATATTGTATGGGGGGGGGGGGGGGGGGGGTCAATCAAGATGATGAAGATGATGATGATAATAACTGTGTTTCCCCTACCATGTACCATAACATTTTGTCAACCATGTTGAACATTTTGTTGACTTGTTGTAGACAAGGAACCTCTACACTATCAGATTCCCTGCTCACCATGAAGCTACCATCTCTGCTGCTGCTACACGGAGTGCACTCTGACTGTACTCCACTACTCCATTATGTATGAGAATGCATTTCTCCATTGTTGAATGATACCGTTATTTCATTTGTACTCAATTATTTGTTAATTAGCTTATTGCAGACAGATCCTCACTTTTTAGTTTCTGATTTCTGTGTGCTGCTGATTATAGAATATATATTACAGATAGAGACACTGCATGAAATAGGCCATGCCCATCAGGGGGGAAAAGCTCCGTTCATTTCCACACACCAGCGTCATTTTCCTTGAATTAAACATAGCTAAAAGCTGTTGTGTGGTGGGGCTGCGCAGACAACAAATGTAAAAAATCGCCAGTTAAAGTTATTTTGTACTCCTGAGCAAAACAAGGAAGCCATTGAGAATTGGCGAGAAGAAAAATGTGGATCTAGCTGTCAAGGAAGTAAGTTGGAGTGTTCATCTTCCGTATATACAATCTTTTTCTGCAACACGCAACCATGCACATGACATAGAAGAACGCCAGGATTGGAGGGGGGCTTTCTGTTTACCCCCGTCTTGGGCGTGGTTTCTGAATGATGACGCGTTACGCAGTCTCTCTATGGACACTGTGGCTCCACCTCCTCCTGGTATGCTCTTGTGAGGTTTAGTGAACCAGATTCTGCGCACTAGTTCTGTTGGGTTTGAACCTGTGTGAGACCCCGCCCCTCTTTTTTATGTAGCTGCTGGTTCTAGGCTAGCTTTACGTAGTGTATTTATATCATTGACAGTAAATGTATATACAGTCAATGCACTAGCTGTGTAAATATGACACTTTCACTTCTAATCATTTTTGACTCGTCAAAAGCAACCATGTAGATTCCCACTATGAGGTTAGTTTATCAAAATGACGCCTGTATGGAAATCAGATTTTTGTTGTCAGATATTTAGAGGAACCGGGACCAGTCCGTTATCTCAGCTGATAGCAGCCAGACTCCGAGCTGCTCAAGCTTACTTCCTTTTGGAACAAATGTTGGTTTAACAGATGACATGATCTAAGTGAAGCTTTGTGTAGGCTATGTAGCATTCACTGGGCAGCCCAGGGTGAATCCCACCTCCTCCACAAGGTCGTCACAGAGACACCACAGCGAACACGCCTCAAGTCCCGGCGCCCCTTTGCCACCCAGGCCCAGGAACTGCTCCGCACAACACCAGCTGACACCTCCAAGGCTGGATGGGTAAAGGCAAGATGGAGGGACCAGTGGAAGGCAGCAGAACCATCCAGGCTTCACCACTACATCAACGATCCCACAGACGTTCCTGGCCAGCACCTCCCCCGTAAGGAGTGGACAACCCTCAACCGCCTGAGGACAGGTGTGGGTCGTTTCGCTGCATCGATGCAGAAGTGGGGTCTCACAGACAGTGCCCACTGCGAATGTGGGGACCCATCACAGACTGTGGAACATGTGATGACCAGCTGCCCCAAATACCGGCCATCGAATGGTGATCGTGGGCTAATTGACCTAGACAATGACACACTGGACTGGCTTGCTGCAACGGAGCTGAAGGTCTAAGGACATACGACAGAAGAAGAAGGGCTGCCTCTCTGAGTCTGGGGCTCTAACTAACGTTAGCCAGGCTGCCTGGCGCCCATACCGCGAATGTAGGATAAGCAGATCCAGGATCTGTCCCTTGATCTGGTTTGGCTTAACCAGATCATTGCAATCAAGCTAACCCGGCGTACCACCACGACGGCCATCAACTCGGTAAGTGGATCAAAATAATGAAATAATAATGGAAGAGATTCTCAAATAACTAATGCTGTAAATTGTACAAGGAACCCTCTAACCTGGTGCATTATTAAAAATATTAATATTTACATTAAGAATTGACCATAAAGCAAGCAGTTACATCATGTAATTCTTTTTTATTTAAACATGACCAACATCTTATCTTTCTTTACAGTCTTCTGTGAGAAGCCAAACAAATTTAGATTTCCACTATACAACAGAATCTACTAGGAACAGAATAAACTAAAATAAAATACAGCTCATGAACATTTCCAGTTCACAAACATTATAGTGCAAACAGATTTGAGGTCTGTACATCTGGCTCATGGTGCATGCACAATGCACATGTAGCCTACAGTATTTATGTTTTTGTTTCAACTACAAACATAAATAAACATCAACTTGAAACTATGTTTTAACTACCACACACAGCCTATAATATTATAGCCTATGTTTATAAAAAAAAAAAAATGTGAATACTATTACGATACTAATACGATACTGGGATTTATGTACCGATACTTGTTCCTTCACATGAATATCGATTCAATATCGATATATCGATTTTTTTTGGTCATGTTTAAATAAAAAAGAATTACATGATGTAACTGCTTGCTTTATGGTCAATTCTTAATGTAAAATAATATTTTTTAATAATGCACCAGGTTAGAGGGTTCCTTGTACAATTTACAGCAGTAGTTCTTTGAGAATCTCTTCCATTATCAAAGCGAAAACTGGTATTGTAACTAAAATATCGATCTGGGACCTTGTGTATCGGAATCGTATCGGGAAGTCAGTGGGGAGACCCAGCCCTAACCTCCATTGCATTGAATTCCACTGTAATCTGTGTGTGTGAGAGAGAGAGAGAGAGAGAGAGAGAGAGAGAGAGAGAGAGAGAGGGAGAGAGAGAGGGAGAGAGAGAGAGAGAGAATGATTTATGCGAGTCTAAGCCTATATGCTTGTCCAGACAGAAGCGTATGTCGCCAAAAACACTTCCGCTGCAGCACAGAGGGATTTTCAAGGAGCCCGGAACAAAATAGTTGAATCTTCACATTCCCCACATTCCCCCAGAATTTGGTCAGAAAGTCAAATAACAGCAACAACACCAACAACTACAGTGAGGCTGCAATGAGAATATTGAAAGACAAAATCCTACATTGCACCAAAGCATACAATGTACCGCAGTTATTTGACTTTCTGACCACCCGCCTCAGTGCTTATTATGAGGCCAGAATAACAGATGCTGCCCTTGGCCATTGGGAAGGCTAACCCTTTACTTTTGGTTTTATTGATTGTGTATGATTCAACTTTTGATCGACTATCATTTTATATTATTGCATGTTTTTGTAGATTGTTGGGACTTCACTGGCCTGGAACAAACGGCTGGACTGGGGGGGGGAGAGCTAGGCCTATGTGCTGTAGCCTATTGTATTTTTTATTTTATATTTTTTATATTTTTCATTTGCAAGTTCAACTGTCAGCTGAGCTCTGTTATTGAAGCTTTGGGTAAAGCCCTGAATTTTACAATAATGTTTTGAAATAAATATGTTTAAAAATCTATTGTGTGTTAAAAGCTTGTGTTACGTTTTCATTAGCGTTAATATATTACAGTAATTTATTTTCAATGTCCGCTATCAAGAGCAATTTGGTTAATAAAATCGCTGGGCTGGGCGCAGTGTTTGTGGTGTGGGAAATGTGTTAAAAGCTTGTATTACGTTTTAATTAGAGTTAATACACTAAGGAAGGTATGTGACCATAATTAATTTCAATGTCCGCTATCAAGAGCAATTCAGTTGGTTCATGAAATCGCTGGGCTACGTGCCGTGCAGTGTTTGTGGTGTGGGAGATTCAAGCTGTCAACAGAAGACAAAAGACTTGCTCCTGGCCAATCCCGGCGCTTGACTGCTGCGTAGGCGGGCACAGGGCGTGGTTTTGGCTTAACCTATGTGGGATTCAAAATAACTTGTGGACTACCAGAGGAACAGGAGGCCCCGCCCCCTGTCCTGGCTGTCATCCAGGGAGAGGAAGTGAAGTGGATGGACTCATACAAGTATCTTGGGGTCCAAATCAATATGATTCATGTGAT
>NC_139639.1:13088800-13168800 GCF_964638095.1 Poromitra crassiceps
TAAACATTCTGCTTAACCACCCATCTATAGACAACATAAACATTCTGCTTAACCACCCATCTATAGACAACATCAAAGAGCTGTCATCCTAACCAGCCTGCTTATCCACCCATCTATAGACAACATCAACATTCTGCTTAACCACCCATCTATAGACAACATAAACATTCTGCTTAACCACCCATCTATAGACAACATCAAAGAGCTGTCATCCTAACCAGCCTGCTTATCCACCCATCTATAGACAACATCAACATTCTGCTTAACCACCCATCTATAGACAACATCAAAGAGCTGTCATCCTAACCAGCCTGCTTATCCACCCATCTATAGACAACATAAACATTCTCAATCGCCCCTAGCTTACTTCCTGTTGCAGTGTGCTAATACAATAGTTGGCAGGAAAGAGGAAATAAACTAGGTTTCAAACTGTTCCCTAGCAACACAAACCGTCTATAGAGATGATTACTGTTATTATTGCAATGCAGGGCTATGTTGCCAACTTAAGCAGTATGTGCAGTATGTTCCCCCCCAACTATTTCAACATCTGTACAATCCTGTAACTAATCTGACCTTCAGAATACACACTCCACACATTGAGCTTTCAGTGTCACACTGCCACATCACACTGAGCCTGAGCGCGCCGCTAACTGCTGCCTCACTGCACTTCCACCTACAGCTGCAACCACACCACACTCAGTCAGTCATCGTAGATTTGGCCGATGCATTCCTCCAGCGCAATCCAGTGTGTGTTTTCTACAGCTGCTACCAGTTAGAATGTGAAACTTGGGTGATTTTGGTGACCCCTTGAGTCCCTTAGTGGTAGGGGCGAAAAGACACTCGCCACTTGTTCGCCCCCTTCTGCTGCTCTGCAGAGAAAGCAAATAGCCTATAAAAAGAGGTGATGTTATAGAGACACTGCATGGAATAGGCCACACCCATCACGGGGGAAAACCTCCGTTCATTTCCACACACCAGTGTCATTTTCCTTGAATTAAACATAGCTAAAAGCTGTTGTGTGGTGGGGCTGTGCAGACAACAAATGTAAAAAATCGCCAGTTCAAGTTTTTTTGTACTCCAGAGCAAAACAAGGAAGCCATTGAGAATTGGCGAGAAGAAAAATGTGGATCTAGCTGTCAAGGAAGTAAGTTGGAGTGTCCATCTTCCGTATATACGATCTTTTGGTGCAACACGCAACCATACACGTGACATAGAAGAACGCCAGGATTGGAGGGGGGGCGGGTTCTGTTTTCCCCCGTCTTGGGCGTGGCTTCTGAATCATGACGCGTTACGCAGTGTCTCTATGAGAGGAGTTATTTTTCCCATGGCACAAGACCTGCTCATCAGGAGGCAGATTCAGGCCACTCAGTCGATCAGTCAAACAACGCTCTGTGAGACTCAAAGGTCGCTGCATTGATGCTGCTACAGAAGTAATTAGTGTAGTGTAGTTGGGAATGGGAGTAAGACTCCATCAATGAGGAATGCGCCACCAACACCACCAGTGCAAAAGACCTCCCTGTAAGTCAAAGTGCCCCAACATCAGCCAGTCACATGCAGCCAGATACTAGTCCAAGCAAAAAGCAAAATGTGAAGCTAGGCTAACAATCCAGCTAATCTAGAATTTCCCATTGTAAACCCAGTGTTATAAATATGTTATAAAGGGCAGTGGTGGCCCAATGGTTAGAGAAGCGAGCTTGTGACCGGAAGGTCGTCGGTTCAATCCTCGGGACCGGCAGGATAAATCTGGGTGGGGAAAGTGAAAAGGCAGCACTTGCCCCTCCCTCATTACCACCACTGAGGTGCCCTTGAGCAAGGCCCTTAACCCCAACTGCTCCAGTGGAGCTGATCAGTGGCCAGCAGGTCAGACTGTGGTTGTACTGGTCAGCTTCCAGGTATGAATGTGTGTGAGAATGTGAACAGGGCACTCCTGAAAAAGAGAGCATTGCTCTCAGTGAGACTTCCCCTGTATAAATAAAGGTAAAAAAAAAAAAAAAAAAAAAAAAAAAAAAGTGCGTGCAAAGGCAGATGCTAGGTTGGAAACCATAAACAGAGGCGTGGGGGAGGAAACCTAAAGCCCTAAAGTAGTACTAGTCATGCACATTTTATGTGCTTTGAAGTTGCTTAATGCACTTTTTATACTCTTTTTTTTTAAGTTTTGTTGTGATGCTTTTAAATGTCCATTTTACTCTCTTCTTTTCTTTTCTTGTCAACCATTTTATGTGAAGCACTTTGAATTGCCTCTGTGTATGAAATGTGCTATACAAATAAACTTGACTTGACTTGACAATAAACCCTACCATTAGGCAGTCTAAAAATACTCTGTCAACGGTGCACAAATATTAACACAGGCTGGATCAATAATAATAGGGGTGGCTGGGAATCACCAGATGCCCCAGGAGACGATATTACCACGATACTTGAATCACGATATGATGGTATATTGCGATATTATGATATGCTAGTATTGCGATATTGAGTGTTGTGATATTTAAGCTATATCACACGAGAGGGAGTGATGTTGTCTAATATTGTATGGGGGGGGGGAGGGGGGGTCAATCAATCAAATTGTAGGGCTGCGGCCGCGTGCCGAAGATGATAATAACAGTGTTTCCCCTACCATGTACCATACAACATTTTGTCAACCATGTTGAACCTTTTGTTGAGTTGTTGTAGACAAGGAACCTCTACACTATCAGATTCCCTGCTCACCATGAAGCTACCATCTCTGCTGCTGCTGCACAGAGTGCACTCTGACTCTACTCCACCAAACATCTCACACTAGTTCCCACTTGACTCTATCCCCTTGTTGCTGCACTTCTCTCTGGAGCCCCGATGACCTCCATCACCACTTTCCTCCAGGAGTCAATCAGCATGATGATCACGCCCGGGCCGCTGTCTTCTCTTCTCAGCCATCATGCTACTTTCAATGTGAGGCTGCCAGGAGCCAGAGGAGCCATTTACTCCAGAGCAAAACAAGGAAGCCATTGAGAATTGGATAGAGGAGGGGGGCTTTCTGTTTCCCCCCGTTTTGGGCGTGGTTTCTGCATGATGACGCGTTACGCAGTGTCTCTATAGCAGCAAAGTGAACAACAACAGAAGCTGACCCTCTATGAAACATGAGGTAAACTCCCATACGCTCTCCTCTGCTCCTCATGGATCTATCATACGCTCTCCTCTCCTCCCTGTGGCTCTATCTATGCAGATAATGGCTCAAATCCTACTCTGCGTTTGATGAATAAATGATGACGTCGTCAGCTTTTCACCAACTGTCTGTGAGATGATCAAAAAGTGTGGAGGAGAGGGAAGTTGTGACAGTGAGCGTTTCCTATGTCCAACAAGTCACAGCTAATCCAGTATCATCCAGTTCTAACAGACCTATATTTCCAATGAAGGAAATAGGAGTGAAATATTAACAGTTAAGGAGGGGTGCTTTAAAGTAGAAACTGGAAACTGGAAAGGAAAAGAAAGTTTGCACACTGCAGGGCTCCAAAGTAGAGTGTTTTATTCACACTGGTGGTAACGTTTCGGGCAGCACCCTGCCCTTCCTCAGACAAAATGACATAAGACAGATGCCATCTTAAGTACCCACATGACGCAGTCACATGACGCAGTCAAGTGGGTCAGCTCGCTCATGTGACAGGAAAAGTTTAGAATTAAAAATAACAATCACAAGTGAAGTTAACACTGTTAGTGGTAACAAAGCCATACTTACAAAATCATGTGCGCAGAGAGAAGTCTGTAACCACAAAAACACACATCCCCACATAAAGTGGGCCTGTAGACATATACTAATACTGCCCAGAATGACAGTAGTGCAGTCATAGAAATATACAGAGCAATAAACATATAGCAGATAAACAGAGGTGCCTCTATTTGTCTTGAAGTCGGTGCAAAAATAGCAATCAAGGACCACGAGTTAGTTAAAATGAGAACGAGAGAGACCATTCAGATGCAACACAAAGAAATGCAGTTATAAGAAAGGATGAATGTCCATATCCTCTTTGTTGAGGCCCCTGGGTGACAGAGTACTGACACTCCACCAGGCCCACCTATTGTAGCTGCAATAGGCTCCCTTATGGAGCATGAACAATCTGCTTTTAAGAAGTGAACTCTTTTGGATCTACACTCTGGATAATCTGTCCCCCAATGGCCTCAACAACGAGGATATGGACATTCATCCTTTCTTATAACTGCATTTCTGTGTTGCATCTGAATGGTCTCTCTCGTTGTCATTTGAACTTCATATGTACTCGTGGTCCTTGATTGCTATTTTTGCACAGAGTTCAAGACAAATAGAGGCACCTCTCTTAGCGTTAAAGGTAGACAGGGACACGCACATCCAAAGCTAGGCCACACTGGGCCTGGGTGCTGGATCAAAAGGCTACTCACAGTGAAAAAAGAATGAAAAACTAGAACGACCGCAATGCGGACTTATGCCTCCGCCATTAGTTCATTCTGGAGTCGAAATCGCCATTTGAGGCAAATTGGAAGAGATTCCGTCAAGGCGCTCCTGTGATGTTGCGTTACAGAGCTTGGAAATTGGGTGTGTGAGAGGTCACAGTGACCTTGAACTTTGACCACCAAAATGTAATCAGTTCATCCTTGAGTCCAAGTCAATGTTTGAGACAAGTTTGATTAAATTCCGTCAAGGCATTCCTGAGATATCACGTTAACAAGCTTGAAAATGGCGTTCGAGAGCTCACCTTGACCTTTGACCTTTGACCACCAAAATCTAATCAGATCATCCTTGAGTCTAAGGCGATGTTTGAGGCAAATTTGATGAAATTCCGTCAAGGCATTCGTGAGATATTGCGTTAACAAGCTGGAAAATGGCGTTTGAGAGGTCACAGTGACCTTGACCTTTGACCAGCAAAATCTAATCAGTTCATCCTTGAGTCCAAGTCGATGTTTGAGACAAGTTTGATTAAATTCCGTCAAGGCATTCCTGAGATATCACGTTAACAAGCTTGAAAATGGCGTTTGAGAGCTCACCTTGACCTTTGACCTTTGACTTTTGACCACCAAAATCTAATCAGTTCATCCTTGAGTCCAAGTCGATGTTTGAGACAAGTTTGATTAAATTCCGTGAAGGCATTCCTGAGATATCGCGTTAACAAGCTTGAAAATGGCGTTCGAGAGGTCACAGTGACCTTGACCTTTGACCTTTGACCACCAAAATCTAATCAGATCATCCTTGAGTCCAAGTCGATGTTTGAGACAAGTTTGATTAAATTCCGTCAAGGCATTCCTGAGATATCACGTTAACAAGCTTGAAAATGGCGTTCGAGAGCTCACCTTGACCTTTGACCTTTGACCACCAAAATCTAATCAGATCATCCTTGAGTCTAAGGCGATGTTTGAGGCAAATTTGATGAAATTCCGTCAAGGCATTCGTGAGATATTGCGTTAACAAGCTGGAAAATGGCGTTTGAGAGGTCACAGTGACCTTGACCTTTGACCAGCAAAATCTAATCAGTTCATCCTTGAGTCCAAGTCGATGTTTGAGACAAGTTTGATTAAATTCCGTCAAGGCATTCCTGAGATATCACGTTAACAAGCTTGAAAATGGCGTTTGAGAGGTCACATTGACCTTGACCTTTGACTTTTGACCACCAAAATCTAATCAGTTCATCCTTGAGTCCAAGTCGATGTTTGAGACAAGTTTGATTAAATTCCGTGAAGGCATTCCTGAGATATCGCGTTAACAAGCTTGAAAATGGCGTTCGAGAGGTCACAGTGACCTTGACCTTTGACCTTTGACCACCAAAATCTAATCAGATCATCCTTGAGTCTAAGTCGATGTTTGAGGCAAATTTGATGAAATTCCGTCCAGGCGTTCCTCAGATATCGCATTAACAAGCTTGAAAATGGCGTTCGAGAGGTCACAGTGACCTTGACCTTTGACCTTTGACCACCAAAATCTAATCAGATCATCCTTGAGTCTAAGTCGATGTTTGAGGCAAATTTGATGAAATTCCGTCCAGGCGTTCCTCAGATATCGCATTAACAAGCTTGAAAATGGCGTTCGAGAGGTCACAGTGACCTTGACCTTTGACCTTTGACCACCAAAATCTAATCAGATCATCCTTGAGCCTAAGTGAATGTTTAAGGCAAATTTGATGAAATTCCGTCCAGGCGTTCCTCAGATATCGCGTTAACAAACATGGAACATCGTACGGACGGATGGACAGCCGGACGGACGTACGGACGGACAACCCGGATCCATAATGCCTCCGGCCTGGCTATCGCCGGGGGAGGCATAAAAAGAACTTTTTAATTCTAAACTTTTCATGTCACATGACAGCTGACCCACTTGACTGCGTCATGTGACTGCGTCATGTGGGTATAGATGGCGTCACACACACACACTGTACACAAGCTAAAAAGATCAACTCTAGACTGAGGCAACTGAACTATGAGCATCAATTGCCCCAGAAAAGACCAATATGACCTAAAGATCTTTAACAACAACAAGTCAAAGTATGTGATCAATGGCTCTCTAGAGCTTAGGGGCGCTTGTACCTTGGACTCTTTGTGCGTGGCCATCCTGAGGAAGGTCATGAAGACGGCTCAGTGGACGGAGCGCTTCATGTCGGCCACTGCCGGGGAGGAGGGCAGGGCAACGGGGTCCAGGCCGCGGGGCGCGTGCCGCAGGTTCGAGTCCAGGCACTTCTGCAGAGACTCATCAAACACCACCTAGTAGAAGAGACAGTCCAAAACAGACCTTCAGTAATGTCCAACCCATCTCCCACAGTTTCCCGGTCAATCAATCAAGAGTCTTGAACTAGAACTAGTGTAGCACTGCACTCTATACAGATGTCATGAAACCAGTGCATTACAGTGGCAATACATTATCTGCTGTGGCAAACTAAACAAGTCACATCTCCAGGTCTAAATGAAAAGACCTTCATCAAACCTGCCAACATACATCAAGCTGGCTCAAATCAATGAATAAGGGAAAGTAGAGGGCACTCAGTAGAGCAGATCTCCACCAACCTTTCTACAAAGTGAATCCCTTTGGAAGTTAGATGCCTTGTTGTGCTGCATGAGCAGTGTTTCCCCTAGAAACATCTGCAGGCCTGGAGGGATTTCAAAACGTACCCCGACCGCAACGGTGGGGGCCCTCGCTGGTGACGCTAAACTTTTAGCTAACCTGTTCGCATCTACGTTGGCAATGGCATCCCAAGTATCATCATACTATTATGGGATGCGATGCGAACAGTTGTATTATGGGATGTGCGTTTCCCAGGTAATGACACACGTTGACACGTTTTGGGACAGCGCTGCACGCTGGCACAATGCTCCTAAAAGCAAAATGCTTATTGTTTTGAATGCTTTGGCATCTTCTATTACTGTCAACACCAGTATTGTTGTATTGTAATAATATGCCATAAAGGTTTATTTAAATTTTGGGGAGAGCAGGGAAAAAAATCAGGGGGAAAAGAATATACCGGTATATATATATATATATATATATATATATATATATATATATATATATATATATATATATATATATATATATATATATATAAGGCCTGTAGAATGGTAGGGGAAACACAAAGTGAACCTTGGTCTCAGAAAAGTCACCTAAATCTCCTGCATGCTAGGGACCACTGCACATCAGACTATCTCAGGATATCTAAAAAAAAAGTTCAGAACAGATTTACATGAAGCTTTGTAGAGAAGTAGGACATGGGCCAACAGAACTGATCAACTTTCCACGCCCACTGGCAAAAAGGGATGACAATAACAGGAATGGCTTTTGTAAATGATTTGTTTCATGATGTATGGGTCATTGTGCTGTAATAGCTAAACTGATGATAATACAGCCAGGTGATGCACTCTCATTGCATTGACATGTTTCTAGCTGCTGGGGTTCATCACAGCTAAATGAATGGAAAGGAGAAGCCGTCTCTGTGCTCCTCTGGACCATAAAGATGCCATGTGACAGTCGCTCACCTGACAGCACAACTTGTCATGGGGTAGTGCCAGCCTGGTGCCAGCAGGAAACTGTTCCAGAAACTCCTCCAGCTGAGCAGGCCAGCCGTTCTCTGGCACCGGCCTTTAAGGCACAAAACAGCGCTCCTCCTTCCTGTCCAGGTGCCAACATGGAAAAGAACGCTGTAAGCGACACTTGGACGACAAGGGGTGTATTCCAATAAAGTGATCTTTGTGAGAGGTATATCTAATCTGCATAGCCACACCCCTCTGTGGAAAACAAACAGAAGAAAGAAAGTAAAGCAGAACAGCTGGTTAGAAATGGGTGGAGAAGTGGGCTGTCATCATGCTTCAAACAAATAAAACAAGGCTAGAATGGAGGCTGGTGCTCACCTGTATGTTGTCCTACTAGCAACGACTACGCAGATAACAGAACATCCCCCACTGATCTTAGATCAACATAATGCAGCATCAATCCCTTTGGCCTGTAGAATGGCTGTTCCAACATGAGAGGACAGACTAGTAAAATTAGACATTTTTCTCTCCCATGTAATAATTATACATGTCAGGCTGTCAGGCTGTCAGCCAGGTTTGATTAATCACATTTGTTAGTGCAGCCTGTTGGTACACACCTGTTACTGCAGCCTGTTGGTACACAGCTGTTACATCCCTGAAGCTCTTTAATAGCTAAAAGCTTCATTTTCTCAATGTCAGTCACATGCAGCAGACCGCTACAGTCCAAGTGAAAAGCTCCGCCCACCAACTGTGCCGATAAAAACATATACATTTAATAAATACACAATCAACATTTCAACGTAGTAGAAAAATTGAACATTCTGGTGAAATTGTATGAAGTTTGTGTAAAATATGCCTGTCTAAAAAGTCCAGAAAGTGCAAAATGACAGAATGTGCAAAAAATCTGTACAGACAAAAAGTACATTACAGAACAAGAGCAAATGTCAAGAGCAAACTTGAAAGGAAATTAGTTTCCATCTGGACAGAAAACGTCTAGTTACCAGGTGTGTTTTGTTTGTTTTCACACTCTAATGGCTGCCTCTGGGTGCACATATGACATACCCTTCTCTTGTACCCTAATCTGATTCACTTTCACCTCATTTACTCTCCTTGGACACGGTTTTGAACCTGCATGATGATCACCATCACAGTGTAGGCTTCCTCGTCTTCCTCTAAACAGGTGTCTCTCTCACACTCCTCTCCCACATCTCCTGACCCCTCTACACACAGCAGCAACATGACCATACTCTTGACAGCAATAACATTTCTTACCCTATAACAACAATAATCAACATAGTCTCTCAAACACACAGAAACACACAGACAAACTCTCCTCCCTTTCCCCCTCACGATATCGTGTCAATCTCTTTGCATCAAGCACACCCTCCACACTGACAAACAACTCAGCCTCTACTGACAGAGGCGCACCACTCACCACACCCTTCTTCCTGGCCTCAGATACAAGTGCAAAACATGTTACACGTTCACCTCTACTACTTCTACACCACTTTATTCCCTCTACAGCTTTGTCTCTCTGCTCTTTTGACACACACTCGATTATAACTAGTCCACTTCTTGCTATCCTAACTGACCTTACCTGCCCAATTACCTTCTCCACAAACTTCTCTACCTTATGTTGATCACTAAAGAGACCATCCACTTGCGATACCGCCCTCATCCCTACTATAAACTCCTGCTTCTTCCTCACTGATCGACTGTACTCATTATCTGAACTTACTATCGACTTGCTTTCTTTTCTTTCCGTTTAAACCTCCACTATCTCATCCGAATCCATTCCTCTCCTTCCGCCATCTTTCTTCATTCACTCCTTCATCATGTAATATGGTCGTTCCGACTTTTTCTTTTTTTGGTCGTTCCGACTACCCGTAGCCAGCTGACAGCGTGCTGACGTAAGACGTTTGGTTCTGTACGGGGCGGGTTCATTCCAGTTTGACACGCTGGAGGGAGCAGTCGCTACACAGAAGCTTACTTCACAGACGGTGAATTTGCGGACGTTTTTTTTGAATTTCGACGACGACTCTTTCCACCATCTATCTCCATTTCCTCGGCTCCGTCACAACCCCTCACAACCCCTTTCTCATCGAGCACAACTGCTTTCCAACGTTTACCATGGAGCAAGTGCAGGTGAGTCAGCTAGCATCTTTTTTTTTGAGGGGGGCGTTAAACCGCTCGGTGCTTTAAACACGGCTAACATTTATAATCTTAAAGATCTAACGCCATAAAATGCAATTCTGAGAGCGCATTAAACGGTTGGATGGAAACCAAACTAATGTTTATTTTCAAAATGCTGCACGCATTAGCCTATTTAACGTATTTTAACTAGCTAATGGACATAAAACAAAGTTGTGGTTTTTTCAAACTTATGGCCGGGAGATGTCACAATTTCACACGTTGTTTATTGTTTCTTTCTGTTGTCATGTTTAATTGTAACGTTAAAGATATAACGTTTAATGTTTACCCTAGTTAAACACGGGGGTCCGTCCAACCTATCTGACGTTAGGTTGCCTACATAGGCTACTACATACATACATACATGACTCATGTCTCTTTCTCGCCGAGAAGAGCCTGGTGACGCGAGGTTACTCATGTCTAGCGCCAGGGAAAGTGAACGTCACTTCCTGCTTCAGCACTGTACCAGAGATTTTCATCCGCCATTTAGTTTCCCATAGACATTTCGTAAAATGCTTATGAGAATAGTTTTACTTGTTGAAACCAAACTGTTCAGATATATTTAGAAACAGGAGAGACCACGTAATATTTCACTCGGACCAAAACGCAGATTTAAAGAAAACATGTTTTAGATTTGGGAGGGGGGGGGGGGGGGGCTGAGTGAAATGTTCTATGGTCTCTCCCGATTCTAAATATAGCTGAACCGTGTGGTTTGACCAAGTAAAACTATTTTTATAAGCATTTTTTTACAAAATGTCTATGGGGATGAAAATCTCTGGTACAGTGCTGAAGCAGGAAGTGATGTTCACTTTGTCTCTCTATTGTAAGTGATGGCAGGGCAGAGGTTAGCTCAATTCTTTACTGTCACAGTACAGCATGAGCATAATGTAGCCTAATATACACCAGTAGTTCTCAACATGGGGTCCAGGGACCACCAGGGGTCCTCGAGGGAGTTCCAGGGGGTCCCCAGCAAATTGATGAATTCACCATTATTTGATAGTTAACACAACGTAGAATGACTATAGGCTATTTTGTTCTCTCTGCCTAAACACATCGTTTTCTGCTAATCTAAAAATAGACTCAGATTTGGGTCAGAGAGACAACATCATAAGAAATGAGGGCTGGTTGATATGAAAAAGGTTGAGAATCACTGACAGACAACTGCACTCCTCTGTATCCACCTATAATATGACCTACACCTCTCTGTATCAGCCTATAATATGACCTACACCTCTCTTGTGTCAATGCAGGCTATGTGTTTATTGTAAGATTACATTTTTGAGTGATTTTAATTTATGTTTGTGCTGTTTTTTCTCATCAGAGACGGACCAGGAGAACACACAATAGAGTGTCATTTTATCAGCAAATGTGTCCTTGTGGGTGGACAAAGGTGACCAGTGCCAGAGGCCTGGCTATCCATCAAGCAAGGATGAAGTGCCAGGTAGAGAACATACACACACTACACACACACACACTATACACACACACACACACACACACACACACACACACGCATGCACAAAGGCAGTCAAAGGTGTGTGTGTGTGTGTGTGTGCGTGTGTCCTGGCCAAACCAGAACGTCTGGTCACCCTGTATCGAGAACAGCTGCCACATCCTTACAGTATTTTTCCTTTGCTTTGTTTTAAATGGTTCTTCCTAACAGCTTAGGGCCACAGAAGAAAGGAGAGCTGTGCATGGAGAGGTGACCAACCGCCCAACCGACCCGCTCCCACCTGTGGCAGTGGCAGAGGAGGAGACCGCTCATGTGTTCATGGTGCAGGAGGAGGAAGACCCGCTCCCTCCGGTGGCAGAGGAGGAGACCGCTGATGAATACATGAAAGACATTGATGCCTATCTGCACCTCCTTGAGGTAATTCATGCTTCCATTTGGCATTACTACTGATTGATTTGACCTTAGGTTAAAAACACATGACATAAAAAGACATGCGTCTCAGTAAAACATCAAGGATAGACTGAGTCTTGTTTCCATTGTGGTCCTTGGTCTCAGACTCAGACAAAACAATACAACAGTACAGTACATTCCAAAGTCCTACCTCAAACCTGTTCAGCCATAGCCTGATAAACCAGCCTGATAAACCAGCCGGTCACGTGAACTCACATTTAATTTTGTTCTTGGAACGAAGAATGTTAGTTCAGCCATCCATTTAGCACATTTACTGACTGACTGTTTTTTTTATTTCTACTGGAAGCCTGTTTCATGCTGCTGCTGCTGCTGCCATATATACAGTATATATATATAGAAAGGTATTCTGGCCAGAACAGGACTTAAATCGACCTGGCACAATATCTGTGGCCCTGCCCCTATTAGAATAGCCACTAGGGGTGGGGGGGGGGAATCGATACACCATAGTATCGCGATATTTTGCCTGACGATATTGTATCGATATTTGGACGCCAAGTATCGATATTAAAAAAAAAAAAAAAAAATGTTGCAGGCCATGCCGCCGGGTATCTGCCTGAAGCGCCCGATGTTGTCGTGCCTGCAGTGGCGTATTGAGTCCAGAGAAGCTTAATAATGTAGCCTACATTTTGGGCAAAACGAAAAGAAAACAAAAAAACACTGCATGTTTTACTTCCGGTGAGGTCAAGGAAAAGGTAGGAAAAGGAGTTAGACAATATATCGAAATATTCAATATATCGCAATATTCAATATATCGCAATATTGCAATACTATCGTATCGTGACTCAAGTATCGTTTTAGTATCGTATCGTGGGCATCTGGGGATTCCCACCCCTAATAGCCACGAGAGTCCGTAAAATCATTGCTAAAATACTTTGGCCCATACACACACACACACAAAACAACAACAAACAAAATTACCTTGCAGGATTTTGTAAGTAAAGGCCTAAACATGGTCGTCCGTCAGAGCCTCGCCCCGCCCTCCCCGTATGACGGCGGGTGGAGCGCCGTCCTACGGGGAGGGGGCGCCGTCGGCTGACGGGGGCTGCTCGAAAATGTGACTTCACGGCGACGATACGTGCGTGACGTCAGCTGCATGAGAGTTGTGATTGGCCGTTGCCTTGGCTCATCGTCGTAAAGTCGCCTTTCAAAGCATGTGTGGCTTAGCCTTCCCAAATGTTGAGGGTCGTTTTTTAGAATTTAATACATAGAATTGGGAACGTTACATTCAATTTCATTCAGACTGCCTGGCACACAATCTCCGCCATTTTCACACGGAGCTTCCACAGGAGGAGGGAGGGTGGGAGGAGGGAGGGCGTAGTGGCGTAGTGGCGTCCAAGCATGTAGGGCTCGCTGGCGCCGCCAGACGGCGAGACGGCTCCAATTCGAGGCGGACGGACGACCATGTTTAGGCCTTAAGCCTCAATTTCAACTGCCTAACTCTATGTTCTACTGCCAGCCACTTGAATTTCTTCAATTTAGGAGGACCAACATGTCATGGGACTATAATCTAATACCACCCTGATTAGCTTATTCATACATAATAAGCTACAGTTCAAAGTCTAGCCTAATTGAATATCCCTTCAAGTGGCCCTGCATGGTTAGTGTTTATATATATATATATATATATATATATATATATATATATATATATATATATATATATATATATATATATATATATATATATATATATATATATATATAAGGAAAAGGACAGCACTCCAAGTTAATAGACTTATTGCTACACACAGTGGACATTTCGTTACATGTAATTGTAATCACGAGAGGCCTTTTAGGAGGGCCATTCAAGCCGCAAGTGGAGTCTGCAGTGCCACCAAGTACTGGTACTGCATGGTGTCCACTAAGATACCATCACCTCGGAATGAGATGTTTGGAGCGGGGGAGTCTGGTGCAGCGCACAGGTCCTAGACCTGGTGAGACGAGGGAGGAGCCCGGCCGGGTGGCAACCCACAGAGCCCGGTCCCTCTATGTACCAGAGTCCCCCCCCCCCCCGGTCCCGGCAGAGTAGTTCCGGAGCAGGGGATTGAGTGGCCCTGACCACGTGACCAGACCCTTCCTGGAGGGCTGACCGTGGGTAGCTACTGGGACGTAAGTTGGGGCTTGGCCAGCCCCGGCTGGGTCACCTGGGCGAGGGTGTATGATGTTGCGAGACCCGAAACATCCTATGACCCCAGGGTACATCACTGAGGATACGTCCCAGTTGCATCCATGCAATGTTTTTCTTTATTTGCCATTACACGCTGAAGAAGGGCCGCTGACCGAAACGTCCATTAGATATATAATCTAATGCCACCCTTATTAGTTTATTTATAATCTAATACTGTACCACACTGATTATCTTATTTTGAGCTGCTATGCTCTTAATTTGGCATTGAAGTGTGTGTTTTATATTACTATTTGTTCTGTCTCCATACAGGTGCAGCAGGCTGTGCGCCCCACGTACCTGGAGGGTTATGAAATCACTGAAGACATGCGAGCTCGTCTAGTTGGCTGGATGATGCAGGTTCACTCTGACTTTGGACTGCTTCAGGAGACATTGTACCTCATGATTGCGATCCTGGATCGTTTCCTACAGGTAGGCTACAAACTGTTTTCAACGTTTTCTTGTTTTACCTTTCTGTGTGAACTAGCTAACACTTGTCTTAATGTACTGCAGGTCCATCCAGTGCCTCCTAGTGAGCTGCGCCTTGTTGGTGTGACCGCCATCCTGCTGGCCTCAAAGTATGAGGAGAACTACAGCCCGGCAGTTGCAGACTTTGCCTCCATGGCAGCCGATACAGAGGCCCAGATTCTGAAGATGGAGCAGGCGATGTTGAAGTGCCTCAATTTTGAGCTTGGACGTCCTCTGCCACCACACTTCCTCAGGAGGGCTTTAAAGGCTGCAAATGTGAGTGTGTCTACTAAATAGTTCGCCAACACCTTGGGGATGAATTCTACATGCATTTATGGCTGTTGGCAGAAGGCTTTTTTTAGAAGTTGTAGAGTAGTAGTAGTCGTTTGAATTTTGTCTCCTGTCTTCATGCGGTTTATGTCATCAGAGCTCTCAAAATGACTGTCTTTTTGTCTTTCCAGACGGATGTAATGACACACACGATGGCCAACTACCTGATGGAGTTAACCCTGCCAGACTACAACGTGGTGCATTACCGGCCGTCTGAGCTGGCTGCTGCTTCCCTGTGCCTCTCCCAGCTGCTGGTACATGGGCTGGAATGGGTGAGTTGACTGAAGTCTGTATGGCTACAAATGTATTCAACTACTGACTAAAGCAAGTCAACATGAGATCATAAGGCACATTACATGACTTAAATAATCAACCAACACATGAGTGAGTTGTTCTCTTCTCTCTTTGTGTTGCAGTCTCCCACGCAGCAGGACTACTCATCTTATGATGAGGACCACCTCAGGCCAATCATGGACTGCCTTGCCAGAAATGTGGTGGCTGTGAGTCTGGGGCAGCCAGAGTTAATGGTAAGTTGTTTGCTAACAGTGCAGTCTCAATAAGATGAAATGAGTTTTTAGCATCATGACCTAATGCCTTATCTTTCCCTCCAGGCTATCCAGAAGAAATACTCAAGCACCAACATGATGAAAGTCAGCCTCCTTCCTCAGATCAGGATTCGTTTTTCACTCTTTTTTTAAACTTTATTTTTGATTTCCCCCCATTTTCTCCCCAATTATACTTGGCCAATGTATCCCCATGCTGCCCTATTGGCTGCCCTGGTTGCTGCTCCACCCTCTGCCGATCTGCGGAGAGCCGAGACTAGCACCATGCTTCCTCCGACACATGTGCAGTAGCCAGCCGCTTCTTTTCACCTGACGGAGAGCTTCACCGGTAGGACGTCGCAAGGTGCGACCAGAGGAGGCGCTAGTGCAGCGACCAGGACACATACCCCCAATCCGGCTTCCCGTCCTCAGGCACAGCCAATGGTGCCTGTATGGACGCCCAACCAAGCTGGGGCTATCCTGTCTCTGTGAAGAGTGAAGAAGATGAAGAGAAGCCTCAGTCCTCACAGCTTCATCAAAGCCAAACTGAGGAGAACAGAGAGGCAGAACCTCTAACCACCAGCTCATCTAAACAGATGAAAACAGAAGCGGGTGGAGTATCGAACCAGCCAGGAACTTCGATCCAGCTAGTAGATTACAACCAGCAAGTGATGACAAGACTTTATACTCCTCTGAACAAGAGACTGAAGACAGTGATGAAGAATGGATGGAAACTAGTGAACCTCACCCAGGTTTAGACTGACAGAGAAACAATGAAGTTCTTGGGAAGATACACTTGTGTTGCTCAGTTTTTTGGCCACACAGGAGAGAAACAATTTGATTGCTCATTCTGTGGTAAATTATTTGGTCAAAAATGACACTTGACAAATTAACATGATAGTCCACACAGGTGAGAGAAAACATATTTGCTCAGTCTGTGGTAAATGTGTGGGTGAAAAACGAGTCTTAAGTCACACATGATAGTCCACACAGGTGAGACACAGTTCAATTGCTCAGTCTGTGGTAAATGTGTTGGTGAAAAAGGAGCCAACAGACACATGATAATCCACACAGGAGAGTAAACATTAAATTGCTATCTGTGGTGGATCTAATTGACATTTGTATATTTATGAGATGAATACACTACATATAAAGTAATGCTATTTAGCCTACTGGTTGACTTTAAAAAGCCATACAAATTGAGGCCTCCAGCTGTTTCAAACACAGACAGACAGACTGAGATGCTGTGATTTCTCCATATACAGAGAGACATGCACCAAGTATCGCTGCTGTATCTCATTGGTTCATTTTTGGCACTTAATTATTGTAGTTTTAAACATTTCTCCTTTGTTCTCAGGTGTGACAAGGCCCAAAGTTATCACTGTAAGCAAATTATTTAAACAGGATGTGTATTGGAATGATTCAATCTGGACTAAGCTTTTTGATCAATATAAGCGCTTAATCAGCATTCTATTGATATTCTCTGATTGGTTGGCCCTCACTTGCTTTGGGCAGGATGCAGCATTGGCACATTTTAATGTATAAAGCCATCTTAGACAAGTTACCCCGCTACATCTGCTCCAAGTTTAAGGAGGTACGTAACTCCTACAGCCTCAGATCCAGCACTTCGCTTGGTTTTGAGGTGCCATGAGTGTGGGGGAAAAGGAGTCGACTTAAGGAGTCGACTTAAACTGGATCATCATATTTCTTTGGCTAGTTTCTAACAAAAGATCACAGAGGTCCTCGCCATTACCTGCTCCTGTCAAAATTAGTAATTTAGAATGCCATATCTTCTGTAATGTTCTTCTGTGTTTGTATTTTTCCCCCAATTTAATTGCTTTCCATATTGTAAGTACGGTATTGTAAATATTGTCTTTATCATGCCCTGACGTGTGATTTTTGCTGCCTTCTTGGCCAGGTCAGCATTGTAAAAGGGATGTATATCTCAGTTGCTTTTTGTCTGTTAAATATAAATGTTAAATAATTAAATACAATTTTTACTACTGTCCGAACTGTCTCAACTGTTAATTTTGATTCACTATATAGACGGCTTAGCGCAGACGTGCCCAAATTCTTTCCATTCTTTCTATGAAGGGTCAAAATATGAATCTGGATGGATGGCCGTGGGCCAAAAATAAATGTTGATGTTATGTGAAATTCCAATGAATGATATTATTTTACAGAAAATTTACATTCTGAATCTAAAATACGTCTTCTAGTTTCATATGGTTGTGCTAAATCAAAATGTAAGACCTATAAAGGAATTGCTTATGAAGCCCATTTTCACAATGCGCTTCACAGAGTGGCAAAGGACACAACATGTAGTGAAAACATTATTATATGGATGGATGATAAGATAGGAGGCCAAAGTTTGCACACAGCTTTGTGTGTCAGGCTATGACCTGACCTAAGCTGCAGAGACATTCAATGTCAACTGTCTGTTAGTCAGGAGACAGCAGAGACAGATAAGACAGGCCAGGGCACACAATCAAGACACACACACACATTTTTTTGCCATCCATGTAATACACTGAACATTACAGATTGATGACAGTAGAGCTGTGTACTCTGAGGATGGAATTTAATTTAATAACTAATGCAAAATGATAACCTATTGGTTTTCTTCTGTGGATGTTTATATGGGCTCAAGTGAAGTTATCACAGCTGAAGGAGTGGTTTTGTGTGTGTGTGTGTGTGCGTGCATGCGTGCGTGCGTGCGTGCGTGCGTGCGTGCGTGCGTGTGTGTGTGTGTGTGTGTGTGGTGTGTTGGGTTGGGTTGACAGAGAGCTCAGTTTGGCACATACACTGAAGAGAGCAGAGAGGTCAGATGCTGCTGTGCATGTGTTTATCTCAGGCCAGGGAAGTTTCTCACTAACCTTGTTTCATCACATTCTTCTGCTGTCAGTGGAAAATATTATAGAAAATAAAATATGGATTTTAGTGAATGGGTTTTGGTCTAATGAGTCATGAAAAGAGTGTATGAGAGTCACTGTAAGAGTGTTTGCATTTGTGCAAACTATGAATCAGAGATCTCTGCCTCCCCAAATTCAAAACAATGTGCACAGATTTTGAAAACCTTCCATGATATGAAAAACTCCAATATCTTGTTGGAGAGAAAAAGGAATGTGACTCTACTGCAGCTAAACATGTCTCAGTGTCACTGTGTCGGACAACACACACTGATACTGTCATATTTATAGAAACTGATTGATTCATTTACTTTATTATGAACATTTGATCTAATATTACTTTATTTGGTTATTTTATTGATTTATAGGCTATTTGTTGACATATCTATTGTATATCTAAGATCGATTGATCTTTATGTAGCAATACCTTTGTATTGTATGCCAATAAAGCACCCTTGGATTGAATTGAGTGTAAAATTGGCTTTAAGTCTATATGACCTGCTCCAATGAAGGAAAACAGACTATTTATATATACTATATATATATATATATATACCGGTATATATATATAGGACCTGGTACAGTGGCACCACGGACTTGTGTCCTCTAGTAAGAGAGTGGCGTCAGCGGAGGACCAAAATGCAAGAATCATTAGCCAATGAACAGCCAGGAATGGGTCTCGCGCTACTTTTGCATGTTAAAATAAAGCCGATAATGTACAATTTGATTCATTTCAAGGGATGAAAAACCCTTTCAAAGTACAACACTGTCTATTTTGATGCAACTCGACAGTGCTGCTTTTTTACTGAAGAGTTCCACTTTCTACTTCCTGGAAAAAAACTGGTCCATTGGAGTGACGTGAATGGAGATGTCGGAACTCTTCTATTATGCACGGACTGTTTTGTTTTCTACAAGAACTTCTTCAAAAACTTTGTTCGGTACGTGCATCTTTTGTTTTGTTGTTTGCCGTTTTATTTTCTTATTCGTTGTGTCTGAATTGTCAAGTTAACGAGCTATTTCCGCTGTTTCCTGTCTAGGGCGGGCTCTAGGCCGGAAACAGGCAGGGTGACATCATCTCTTTCTCGCCGAGAAGAGCCTGGTGACGGGAGGTTACTATGGAGTGGTCTCTCCCTCCAGTCTCCACGCAGCGAGGCGAGTTGGCTCGGGGCAGCGGGCAGCGATGGACGACGCGTATCCCCACGCCTTGCTCGTCGAGCTCGGTGAAAACAAGATCCCCAAACTGAAAAACAAGTTGGTGAACTATTTCCAAAGTAAGAAATCAAACGGCTCATCATCAGGCGACTGTCGAGTTGAGTATGAGGAACGCAGCGGGGCGGCGGTGCTGCGCTTCAAAACAGAGGAGGGTGAGTCAGGCCACACAGCTAGATGACAACTTTTAACATTAGGCTCTTTGAGAATGATTTTGCCGAAAATGGTTGACTTGTGTGTCTGTCTTTCAAACAGACCGAGAACGAGTTTTGGGGAAAGAAGGGCATGCGATCAATTTGGATCAAGGGGTGTTGAAGATGACTCTCCGCTTACCTAACAGTGAGAAATCACCAAAGCAGGTAACGCTGAGTGGGTACAACACAAAATGTCCATACAGTGAATCAGTAATACACAGCACATGTGATCAGAGGTTTCCCATCATCATTATGTCAATTTGAGCACAGTTAATGTTAGGCTGCTGTCCCCAGTTTGATAAAATTTTCTCTCTGTGTGTGTGTGTGTGTGTGGGGGGGGGGGGGGGGGGGGGGGGTTGGGGGTTGTGTAGTTTGATATAATTTGCTACAGAACTGGACTTAACCTATTAGGTTAAAATACATGAGATAAAGAAAGACAATGAATAAGTCGCCCTGTAATTAGGGATGCATGATGATTTTTTATGCAGATATCCGATATGCCGATATTTTTCCACCGAACTTCAGAGATCAATTCTCTCCTGTAGTGGAATTGACACATAATTATCACTTAAAAAAACCTCCAAACCACAAATATGTTGTTGACCGTCTTTCATGTTCGACACAAGAGATGTGGCCGTGCGTGCACCCTCGCACCGCAGACATGGCGTTGAGCATTTACCTACAATATACTTGATCAACCCCCCAGGGGGGAAACTGAGGGCCACAATAGGACAGGCAATACAAATGCTATACACAATGACATATCTCAAGCAGTACAGAATACGACGCAGGTGAACGGATTCAACATCGAACCAGGCTATTTCTCTCCGACAGGCATCGAACCATTGAGTTATAATATGAATGGAGGGAGTGTCCCTATCTCCTCCCTGTATGTTTTTTTGAAGCCAAAATCCGGCCAGATCACTGAACCAGATTCTGCGCAGTAGCGCCCTTGATTGAGAACCTCTGAGAGCTCCACACCCCTCTGAACTTTCTTATGTAGAGCTGCTGTTTCTAGAATGCGCACAGTGCGCTGTGTATTTATATACAGTCTAGCTCTGTAAATATAACACTTTAAGTTGTAATATTTTTTGTCTCGCCAAAAGTAACCAGGAAGATTCCCACTATGAGATCAGTTTATCAAAATGACGCCTGTACGAAAATCTGATTTTGGTTGTCGGAGATTTCAGGCCTCCGGGCTGCAGTCAGGCCTCACTCACCCTCAGCCCAACTTAACGTTAGCCCAGTGAGTGCGTGAGCCAGGCTGCCTGGTCTATTGCCTGTTATATCGTTACTAAGAGAGGAGCTTGTGAAGAACGAACATCCCCACAGTCAAAGCATTTCCCCCAGATATGCATATAAAAACGTTTGTTGCTTTAATAGCCTACAAAAAATAAAACGTCAGTTTGTATGTGATGCTAATCCGTTAGCGATGAGCTAACGGTGCTTGTGTACTACTAGGCCTCATCCATCCTACCCGGGACGGGAGTTAACGTTATAAAACACATTTCCTGTCAGTTGGACAACCTGGTCAGTTCTGAAAATATGTGTATTATTGTGTTATTCCAGCTATCGTTATCGGTTGTAAAGTTATAGTAATATTAAGCCGATAAATAATGAAAAACAGCGGCTAACGCCATTGCTAGCCTGCCCTGCATGTTAAAACCATTGTATACATATAACGTAGCTGGAGTAACTCGTAAAACACATTTTCTGAACTTACTTCAGTCGCCAACCAACGTTAATTCCTCGCGCACCTTTCTCAAAACAAAGTTATTTTTATTGCACTCCATTGATATGTCTGGTAGCCAGCACAGCCAACCCATGAGCCACCCTGACCTCCAGGCCTGCACTACCCAGGCTAAGAGCCCATCTCCCGGCCCCACACACCCAGCAGAGCCACCCGACCTCCAGGCAGCGTTACATAATGATAGAATAGAATAGAATAGAATAGAACTTTATTTGCCATTTCAACACATGGTTGATTGGAAATTGTCTTGGTGCAGAAGTGCTCACATAGAATCACATAGAATCACAGGAGACATAGATGCAGAGAGTTCCATACATACAAAAACAAGGAAGTAATAAAAAGGATAATAACGACATTTTAACACATTGAGTGCCAGCCATTTTTTCATCCTGTAGGTAAGTTGTGCCAGGTTTTTTTTTGAGGATTCTGGCTCATTTTACAAGAGCCAAGGATTATTTTCTGTTAAGAATTCATGAACACCAATCATCTAAAAATAACTAATAGAATGTGTGCTTTCTCTGTCTAAAAGAGTTAGTTTGTAGAGTTAGTAGTTATGTAGATATTAGCCGTTGAGTACAGCATGGTTTCAGCGTCTGGAAATTTATTCAGAGATAAATGGCTTTTTGTGAAATTCGATAGAACAGTCACTTTAACCATTCATTTTTGGCATCAGTAAGACCGTCAGACATTCTAAACAATAGTTTTGAACAGTAATTTCCTCCATAACAACAGGAAACACCCCTCTCATTCAAACTCCTCCCTCCGTGTGTCTTCTCCTCCTTCCTCCTGGCTCTACAGCGGGCGTGTCAGAAGCGCGTTGCTGCTGCCTGCCTGCCTGCCTGCGTGCCTGCCTGCCTGCTTGCCTGCGTGCGGACGCTCCTTGTGCGAGTCAAGATGGGCCGGGGAATGCGTGGGCGATGGGCAGATGTTGATTCTGGCCTTTCTGAGGTGTTTCAAAGTGTGTTTCACCTATAATCTATTTTGCAAATCGCTCTCCGCTCTCTGTGTGCTGCTGCCTGCGCGGCCGCTCTCGGGCAAGACAAGTCTGGAATGGATTACTGTAAAATCGCCTCGCCATTTCCTTGAATGGCTTGCTCCCGCGGCAGTTTTTTCTTTGATTTCGCTCGTCTGGGGGAGCACTGTCAACACTTAGTGGGTCGGTAAAATAGATTATACACATTCTCTTGCTCCAATAGTGATCTCGAAGATGTAAAAGTTGTTGATTGATGTCCCACCGTCAAAAAAAAAAAATGTTTATGTAAGACGAGATATCTCGGCTCTGGCACTCAAGCGTTGGATTATGTAAGACGAGATATCTCGGCTATGGCACTTAACGTGTTAAAAAGCAATTCATGGAACCTGTTAAAAAAGCAGAGTGCCGCAGTGCCACAAAAAGCTAAAATAATGCTCGATAAAGTGCTAAACTATTTTTTAAAGTGCTTTTTTAGTGATAAAGTGCAAAAAAACCTAGCTGGTGTTGACCCTTCTAGCACAAAGTGCCTGTGCTCTTGGGCTAGAGTTGAGGTGTACTGTTTTTGAAGCGAGATGTCCTACACCTTATGCTCTGGAGCCTCCTACCAGAGGGGAGGGGCTTGAAGAGGGAGTAAGCGGGGTGCGAGGGGTCTCGCATCACCTTCTCCCCCTTGCGCTTGATGCGTGTGGCGTATAGGGA
This sequence comes from Poromitra crassiceps, assembly GCF_964638095.1. NCBI lineage: Eukaryota > Metazoa > Chordata > Actinopteri > Beryciformes > Melamphaidae > Poromitra > Poromitra crassiceps. The sequence continues at coordinate 13,112,109 of NC_139639.1, forward strand.
GGCCACAGAAGGAAGGTCGCAGCCGATGATCTTTGACGCCGTGCGTACTATTCTCTCTAGCCGAGCCTTGTCGTGCTCGCTTGTGTTGCCGTGCCACACAGACACTGAGAAAGTGAGGACACTCTCAACAGTGGCTCTATAAAAGCTGAGCTTCCCCTCCTTGGACACTCCAAACTTCCTGAGCTGTCACAGTGAGTGGAGCCTCTGGTGGGCCTTGTTAATAATGAGGTCGGTGTTGGCCTCCCATTTTAAGTTTTCACAAATGGTTGTGCCAAGAAATTTAAAACTGTTCACTCGCTCCACCTGCTGGCCATTGATGAGCAGAGGAGGGTGAACTGCTTCACCGCGCCGGAAATCTACAATCACTTCTTTTGTTTTGGAAGTGTTTAGGAGCAGGTCGTTTTCTTTACACCAGTCGACAAGCCTGTGTACTTCAGCTCTGTAGGCTGATTCATCGTCGTTCTTGATTAGACCCACTACTGTTGTGTCGTCAGCGTATTTAAAGAAATGGACAGAGTCGGAGAGGGAGACACAGTCGTTTGTGTAAACAAGATAGAGGAAAGCAGAGAGAACACAGCCCTGGGGGGCTCCGGTGTTCAGGGTCAGAGACTTAGAGAGCAGGTTGCCAATTTTAACCACCTGTTCTCGGTCTGAGAGAAAGTCCAAGATCAGGTGGCACAGAGAGTCATCAATACCCAGCAGTTTAAGTTTTTCAAATAATTTAAAAGGCACAATCGTATTAAACGCGGAACTAAAATCAATAAAAAGAATTCTGGCGTAAGTGGCAGAGGCCTCTAGATGTAGCAGGATGGTGTGGAGGCACATGGACACAGCATCCTCTACAGACCTGTTGGGCTGGTAGGCAAACTGATATTTGTCTAGTTTTACAATGCTAGACAGGTGGTCGCATACAAGCCGTTCAAAAACCTTCATTATCACAGGGGTCAGCGCAATGGGCCTGTAATCATTTAGGCAAGAAGGGTTGGGTTTTTTGGGCACAGGAATGACAGTGGCAGATTTATACAATGCCGGGATTTTAAGTGTGCACAAAAAACAGTTAAAGAGATCAGTAAGAATGTTAGAGCTCTAATGTTTTGGCGGCAAGGGACCCCTGACAATTTAGCTCTCGGGGCCCCCCTGTGGCTGAAAATGGAGGCCAGCACTATTGTCAACTCTTCTCTGCCAGCAATCTTATTTTCTAAGCTAGAGAGGCCGGGGACTCTTAAGGATTTAGGTTTTGTTGTGAGAAACTCCCTCAGAATTTTAAACCAAGTTAGGAAAGTTTTGAGTCTCCCAGATGTTTCGATCCACACTCCTATTTGTTTGAATCACTCTTTTTTGCCTCCTTGGTCAGATAGAAACTACCATGCCTGGAGTGAGAGGGGTCTGGCTTCCATCAAAGACCTATATATCGATGATCATTTTGCATCCTTTGACTTGCTGAAAAGGAAGTTTGAGTTGCCCGGCACGGACTGGCTCAGATTCCTACAAATCAGAAACTATGTTCGATCCAGCATTCAGACCTTTGAAGCGCTCCCAAATGAACATGCTCTTTTTGATGTTTTGCTGAGCCCTCCTCACTCCAGGCACCTCATCTCTAGATTTGTGTGTTTATTTGATGATTGTACCATGGCCTCTACTGAGAGGATCAGAGAGGCATGGCAGGAAGAACTTGGTACTGAATTATCTGACATTATATGGGAAAGGAGCCTGTCGGTTGTACAACTCTGCTCAGTTAATAGCAGACATCAGCTGATCCAGTTTAAAGTCACTCACCGTCTCCATTACTCCAAGCATAGGCTACATAAGATATATCCCTCTGTCTCACCGCTATGTGATAGGTGTCAGGGGTCGGAGGGCACATTGTCACATGCTTTTTGGTTCTGCGCTTCACTGTCCGGATTCTGGGCTAAGATATTTGACTGGTACTCGAAGGCTTATAAAATAACCCTTCAGCCCGAAGCAGAACTTGCCATCTTTGGCTGCTCGGAACTCTCTCTGGACTTCCCCACAACTGTGCAGCAATCTCTGACGCAAGGGACAATTGTTGCCAAAAAACTCATCTTGAAAGAATGGAAGTCTTCTACTTCGCCTCCTTTTAAACTGTGGCTGACGGAAATGACCTCTGTTATACGGATGGAGAGGATTAGGTTCCTGAGGACTGCCAAACTAAAGAAATTCTTTGCCATTTGGGGCCCGTTTCTAGCCTACCTTGTTGAGGTTGCGGGAGACGGATGAGCACAATAATGTACCTCTTGTAAAAAATATAAGCACCTTACATAACTGGTAGCACTGAATGTTGAAAATGTGTATTTATTTTTATTTTTGTGTTTGTTTTCGTTTTTGTTTTTTCCGTTTTGTGTCTGAGCCTGTTTGTCTTGTTCATATGTTGTTTTGAAAAGCTGAAAATAAAATATATAAAAAAAAAAAGAGATCAGTAAGAACGGGGGCAAGTTGGTCGGCACAGTTTTTCAAAGTAAAGGTAAGAACATTGTCTGGCCCTGCAGCTTTCCTGACATGTTGCTTACATAGTAGGGCTCTAACCTGGTGCTCCTCAACTATGAAAGGAGGGGTTACAGGCCCCGCCCACACTGTCAGCTATTCTGGGGCGTTCACCTGACTGGACATCAAAGCGGCAGTAAAATGCATTTAATTTGTCAGGGAGTAGGGGATCCTCATCCTGGACTTTGGGTTTTTTCTTAGACCCAGTGAGGTCGTTTTGATGTGAAATATAATGCTAAAAAGAGTGTCACTATGATCTGCAGAACAAGAGGTGATAAGGATCTCTCCTTTCCTTCTTTTTATCTGTCTGGGCAGGTGCTGGCAGTTTGTTGTCAAACTAAATATTTGGGTCATATTATAACTGATCAAATGAGTGATGATGATGACATGTACAGACAGAGGCGTGTACTGTATGCTCGAGCTAACATGCTGAGGAAGAAGTTTTATTTTTGCTCAGATGATGTAAAGGTAAACCTGTTTAGAGCCTACTGTACTCCTCTGTATACTGCCCCCCCTGTGGGTCAAGTTTAAGCAGACTAGCATTCAAAAGCTCCAGGTTGCTTATAATGACTGCCTGAGGATCCTTCTTAGGAAGCCAAGGTGTAGCAGCGCCAGTGAAATGTTTTGTGGGCAGGAGTGAGCACCTTTCATGCCCTGTTGAGAAACCTGATGTATAGGTTTATCTGTGGTCTGAATATGTCTCAGAATATGCTCATTATGTTGCTGTCTCAACCCAATCTCAGTGACACGAGATACATGTCTTCCATCTGGAAACACTGGTACAGTGCCTTACTGTAGAATTGTTAAGTGCTCTTATTGTGTTGTCAAGGATCACCCCAAGGTTCTTAGCTGTTTGGGAGGGAAGCACAGTACAGTGGTATTGTCAATGGAGATGGAGAGGTCTGTGAGAGGGCAGTCTTTCCCTGGGAGGAAGAGTAGCTCTGTCTTACCAAGGTTGAGCTTGAGGTGGTGGGCAGACATCTTTGACATCTTTGTCTTTGAGGCAAAAGCCATGAGATGAGATCACATGGCCAAGAGATCTGATATAGGAATCTGTCTTAATTTATTCATTGAAATCATCCTCTGCTATTTAAAAACTCAGAAATCTTCAACCTTTAGATTGTAATATTTGTATACCTTCAAACCTATGATTATCTCAATACATTTTAAGCAACATACCATTCAATTTTGAACAATTTCCTAAAGAGTTTGAGACCCCAATTTGTAATTAAATTGTATATGACTGATTTAATTTAACCCCTGCTGTATCTACAGAGCTGCTTGGTGGGAGGACAGACATCTGGCGTAGGAGGGGAGGAGCATTGTCCAAATGAATTCTTCAGAAGAGGTGAGAAAAATATCACTGATGTATCACTGATGTCGCAGCACACACACACACACACACACACACACACACACACACACACACACACACACACACACACACACACACACACACACACACACACACACACACACACACACACACACACACACACACACACACACACACACACACAGTCCCCATGCCCTAATTCTTTCTTTGTGTCTTTTTTAGAAACAGACACCAACAAGAGACCCAAACACATTCACACTGGAGAGAAGCCCTACCCACTGTGACCAATGTGGGAGCAGTTTCACTCGGTTAGGTCACCTAAAAACACACAAACACATTCACACTGGAGATAAGCCCTACCACTGTGACCAATGTGGGAGCAGTTTCAGTGTGTTAGGTAACCTAAAAACACACAAACGCATTCACACTGGAGAGAAGCCCTACCACTGTGACCAATGTGGGAGCAGTTTCAGTCACTCAAGTAGCCTAACAAAACACAAACGCATTCACACTGGAGAGAAGCCCTACCACTGTGACCAATGTGGGAGCAGTTTCAGTGTGTTAGGTAGCCTAAAAACACACAAACGCATTCACACTGGAGATAAGCCCTACCACTGTGACCAATGTGGAAGCAGTTTCAGTCAGTTAGGTCACCTAAAAATACACAAACTCATTCACACTGGAGAGAAGCCCTACCACTGTGACCAATGTGGGAGCAGTTTCAGTGAGTTAGGTCACCTAAAAACACACAAACGCATTCACACTGGAGATAAGCCCTACCACTGTGACCAATGTGGAAGCAGTTTCAGTCAGTTAGGTCACCTAAAGATACACAAACGCATTCACACTGGAGATAAGCCCTACCACTGTGACCAATGTGGGAGCAGTTTCAGACACTCAGGTGCCCTAACAACACATAATATATGTGTGAATAATGATATGCTATGGCTGTAGATGAGAAATGTTTTTGTTGATATGGCAAGGGGGGAGGGTAGGGTGTCTTGTCTTGGTCCTGTCTTTTTTTCTTGTTTTGTCTCTCTTTAGCATTTGTATGTATCATTTGTAAATGTTTATGTAAAAAAAAACTATAAAAATGTGGTCACAAAACAAGTGTACTAACCTGAATGAAACAAGAACAGTGACATCAACAAAGGCGAGTTCATATTAAAGGCACAATGAATTTAAACCCCATCTCTTCAGTGTATTACTTCTAGCCTGGTAATTAACTAAAGTAACATAAGTCACAGCAAGCATTGCCTATAGCCTACATGAATGATCTGTGGCAGCATATTTGAATAATGTCGTCATCTAACATTTAATTGAAAATGAAGTTTCACAATTAAACTTTATTGTGATTTGGTTGTACAGTTTGAAATTGGGGGCTCCATTGATGAAGCCAGCTGCAATGAGGAAACTCACTTCCGTTAGAATGTCTGCCTTCAAAATAAAATGCAAATATAAGTGTTTCAAATAAACGCAAGTAAGTCTTGTTTTATGCATCATCATTCAGTTACTGGAGGTGGAGCTCTTTGCCAAAACAACATTATAGCATTTTATAGCCTATTTATTACTCATTAGGAATACTGTATACATCAGCCACATTCTGTACAATGTACAATACACATGAATATCCATACTAATTTCTATATAGCCTATATTTTACTTTCTAGATCAGATTTACTTTCTATTTTCTCTCCCCTGTACAACTAATTTGACAGCTCATCCATCGTATTTAAACAGTTTATATTATTTTTAATATATTTTTTCATTCTACCTATCAAGCACATTGTGCTTGTATGATGGAATATGTGACACCTGAACTTTCATTTGATCTAATATTGTTATGAAGCCATCTGTAGGGTTGTGCTTATTGTATTAATTAAATCAATGTATTAATAAAATAAACAAGGTTTTTCTGGTTCAAACTCCAGTTAAGAAAAGATCAAGTCAGTGCATCTGTACATCACCTTTATTATATCCTATATGCAATGCCACCTCACTACTACAGGAAACCATGTCATATAGTTCTTCAGCTGGATATCTTCATTGTGTTTCTCTTTCTACATACAGCTTGTATGCATGTAGCGTTGGCAAGTCTCAATTAGAGAGAAGAGAGTTTTTAGTGAATAGAGACAGAACAATTAGTGCTCTGCTGTGGTTGACCGGCTCTGTCTCAGCCTCCAGCTGATTGGTTGATTGCAGACATAGACTGGACAGAGAGCTTGGCTGTCATTCAGACACCTCACCCACCCAATCCCACTGGGGGTGAAAGACTGTTGTCCCCGCACGGAGGTGACGGTTGCCAGGTGACTCCTGATAACCCCCCTGTCAGGAGAAAAGGCTGCACCAATCATTCTCCTTCCTCCTCACCTCCTGAGTGACAACAACCATCTGTGGAGGGTGTGTGTGCGTGTGCATACATGCACGTGTGTGTTTTCACTAGTAATAACTTGCATGCCAACCTGCACACTTACCCTGTTAATTCCCAACTAAACACTAGTCAAAGGATAACAAAGAGAGGTCATTAGAAAGAAAGAAAGAAAGAAAATCTTTGTGAATAGGAATTGTTAATATTCACAGGGATGTATTATCTATCGGGCCTACCGGGCCCAGGCCAGGGGCCCAAGAGTTCAGGGGGCCCATAACCCAGAGCCTCTTCACAGGGCCACCACGTCTCTTGCCCAGGCCTGGGACCAACTGATCCCTTAGGGCCCCAACCGTTTATTTTTTATTAAATGTTCCATAAGTGTATGGACAATTATAGAGGGTTATTGTGCTTTTGGCTTTAATTGAGTCTACCTGTGCTGTAAATCCTGTGTTAGATACAAGTGAGTTTATTTCTTGTTATTGTGCTGTTGGCTTTGAGTGTTCAGGTGTCTGTGCTGTAAATCCTGTTGAGATGCAGGTGAGTGTATGTCTGGTCTTTTGCATATGTGTGCTGTGAGGGGGGCCCTTCATACATCCAGATTTGATGATAGTCAAATAAACAGACTGAATATCAAGTTTTAATATTGATTTACCATTATGTTTTAAACACACATTCAAGCACAGGAAGAGGAACAACCGACATAATTCATTCAAGGATAACCTTTACTGTACATTTTAAACGCTGCATGTAAGATTCATGTTTTTATTAGCTCAGCACACACTTCAGACACTCACACATTTCAGGTACTGTAGCTTAAGCCTCCACATAACAGTCAAGTTCAGCCGTATCCAGCAGACACACACCTGCTCTCTGTGTGGACATCTTCACCGCATAGTGGATCAGGCCTGAGGGCGACCCCCTGCTGTTATCAGTTATATATACTCTTCTATATAAACTACCTCTAGCGGTTGGAGGTAGTTTATAGGCTGGAGTCAAGCCTATGTACTGTACAGTACATGTTACTCTGCCTCAGAATAGCCTAGTTCATATTAATGTGACACTACTGACACTTATTAATATCAGATCACACTCCAAGAAGACTTGACAATGATTTTATTGCTTCTACAAATTCTAACCCCCTGTGTGGCCCATGCTGGAATTGCAAAAAGAAGAGCAAATGCTCAGATATTGGTGGTTAAGACTGAATAATGACATCACAACTGTTAATTTAAAATGAGTTATTTCTCTAAATCTGGCTTCAAATGTCCCACATTTTTCGATGGCGCACGCGCCAGCCCTGCAGTGTGAAGGATATAATGGGATGTGTGGGAGCAGTGGAGGGAAAGAAACTATACTGGTCCGTTTTTGAGAGAAACTGGACTAATAATTAACAAGACTGTAATGGAGTAGGGAAACATTGGATGGATTAGTCCAGAAGGAGGCGGTAATGCAACATCTTGGATGCCAACCGCCGTAAAACCAAACAAGAAGAAGAAGAAGAACACGATATTTTTTCCCCATGATAGCGAAGGCATGACCCGCCCCTCTCTGCCTCTGATTGGCCCAGCGTCAAACGTTCATCCAATCACATCCGCTTGGCCGAATGCAGTCAGCCAATCAGAGGCAGAGAGGGGCGGATCACGCCTTCGCCATCATTGGAAACATATCGCTTCCCGGACAATAGACCAGGAGGAAACTACGTTTCCCATGATTCTCAGCCGTTGCCGGTTGTCGACTTCCTGTTTACATTTTTTTCACTAGCAAGGATGTGCACGCCACTGTCAAAGAGTGGGAACGTTTGGCTTATTTATCCGAAATGGCTAAAAATAGTAACGTTGTGTGGTTGCATAGCGGCGATATTTTACAAAAACGAGGTGAATGTCAATTCACTCGTACTGTACGGGCTTATTTTAGCCGAAATTGCTAAACATAGTACGGTATGTGGTTGCATAGCGTCCGCTTTTGTTTTGAAGGCTAAACGTCCAAACCGGAACTCTTATTATTTGGTCATTGAACGGTGCTTTCGCGGTCTCTCTCTTTCAAGATTCAAGATATTGTCACTCCGTTTTGTACAATTATGCACGTGTGAAATTATTATGCAGGGGGGCTCCATTACAAGACATAGGTAGGTACAAAGTCACAACAATTATTATGATTATTTTCAGTCTCTTTCGCTATGAACGGTGCTGGGCGGAAACAGGCAACAGCAGCTGGAAACAGGGAGGGAGGCTGTCATGGAAGCGCCCACGGTCTCATCAGGAAACTCGTGAATACATTGTTGAGATCACTAAACTAACTATAGTGACCAAGTGAGTATCTCACAAGGTGATGTAATAGAGACGAGCATAGCACAGTAGGATCTGTTTGTGAGTGATGGTTATTCTCCTGTTCCACTCACTGTGACGTGGAACCCTGGATCTGTCTGTGAGTGATGGTTATTCTCCTGTTCCACTCACTGTGACGTGGAACCCTGGATCTGAGCTTCAGATGAAACCGCTCAATCAACTACATCTCTCGTCTCACATACTATTTACGTAACAACAGCATGGCCTGGCATGAGAGAAAGTTATGACGTTACTTATGACTGTTTTGTGTAGTCTTTCTGATTTATAACTTGTAGTGCAAAAGTTTTATGACAAATGGTGACTTTCCTGACATGACATGACTTGCAAAGTTATCTTTTAAATTGACAAACGTGTACCTCGTGGCACAATTCTAAATGATTGTCTCACTATTCACCACATTCATATTTTTTATCTGATCTGATTGTTATTCTATGGCTCAATCTCTGCTCAGCAGCTGTTCTTGTTTACATGTTCATGCTCAATCCCGCTTTGGTGTTTTGTTTCAGCCATGCTGGGCCTGATGTATGTTTACTGGACTCACCTCAACATGTTCCAGACTCTGAAGTACCTGGACATCATCGGCAGTCTAACTTTCCTCGCCGGGAACCGTATGCTGGCCCAGAAAGCAGTCAAGAGGTACGCCTCCTGATGGCGCATGGCCACACAGGCCAACACATGGTTTCTAGAGAGCCCTTGATACCAGGAAGAAAGGCTGGTGGCCACTTCCAGATGGAGAAGGCCCCTGGTCCCCCTGAGGCCTCGCTGTAGTTCTTAAAGGGCCTATTCTGCACCGCTAGCTCCTCAGTAGGTTCCCCAGAGGCCGACGGCAACGCCAGGCTCTCTGCTAGTGGAGTGTAGCCTTCATCTGTAGAGCGCAGGCCTACTGGGACCAGCAGAGAAGTGCTTCCCAGGCAATGTTACCCAGGTTATGATCTGAGTGGGCAATTTCTTCAAGCCATCAACAATATGCAGAGCCCTCAAAAGGCTAGAGTGACAATTGTGCGCCCTGTATCGCTGGCTGAAGATGTCAGCCTGTAATTGCTCACCTTTACCCCAGATTAACCAATGACTCCTGTCATTTTTGCCATAGCCCATTTAACCATATTTTTTAGTAGATTGCAATTAATGATGGTCAGAAATGTCATTTTCATGTCCCAGCTAGTTTCCATTCTTCTTGTAGTTGGTGCCTCTTTTTAACCCCTCTCTCAACACCCTGCTGTAAATGTCTCTTTACTCCTCTTTCAGGATTGCCGCAGAGCAAAGTAGTAGGTTGGCAAAGTATAGGAGCCTACGATAAAGGCCTCATTTGTAACAAATGGTCGGGCTTCAAGGCTGAAGTAAGGGCATCCTCATGGACTGCATCCCAGTGCATCTCCATATGGCCGGCAGCGTGCATGGCTGTGTGGTGCTCACTCATTCTAGTGCCGAGTGTTCACGTGTATTTGACCTTTGACCTCCCCTGGTTTGCCTCTCACTCATCCCACCATGACCATTACCATCACGGCCGTGCCAGCACATTATTAATCCCTCCATTGTAGGCTTAGTGCCCATGGTTTTGGTTGTACCACACTGTTTAATTATGTTTTGTGTTCATGAGCCAAGATGTGCATTGTCCAGTGCTTAGACATTCACCTAGCCTGGTATCCTCCAGACCCATATGAATCGCAGTTGTCACACTCTTCATCTGGGCCTGGACCTATGCCCATCCACTGCGTTTATTCAGGACACATACTGTCTGGGACACCTGATTGGCTGGTCGACGTAGGCAGTGGGACCTTATTACATGTAAATAATTAATCTAACATTACGGATAATAATGCGATAACGCATTGCCGAGTGCTGCTAGCTAGGCTAGCTAGCTGTTAGCATGTTAGTTATGTGGCAGTAAAACGCCACTGAATGACCAGTTTAATATAACTGTCAACCAGTTCGAGTGACGCTCTTACCATAAAGCCCACCAGCTTTGATATATGTTGGCTATTTGTTGATATTTATAACAATATTGTGGCTCTAAAGTAAAAATGTTATCAATGCGGGCAGACTGTCATGGCGGCTGTTTCCGGTCTTCCAGCTCTGGACCAGAAAAGAGTTTAACAAAGTGAGAACAGACACACAACACTGCTGTCATTGGGCTGCAGTGGAATAATCGTTGGAACAAAGTATTCGCTTCAGGTCTTATCCATTTAAGTTCTTTGGCGCAGAATTGTCGAAGTAGTTCGATGATTGACACAGATACCAATCAGTTTGGGCTGAAAAATACGTGGCGGATAGCAAAGCGTCCAGACCCTAATGAAGGATTCATTTGGGCTGGTTACCAGGCTAACATTCACCATGAGAATCTCTGTGTTCTTGGCAAGTGACGTCTTTGTTGTGGAAGGCTGTACACAGTAATGCATGAGTCAGCCCTTGTCATCAGATGTTAAGTATGTGTGATGGTGATAGAAAATAAAATGTCTTATTCTCTCCTGTTGAAGTAACTCAAAGTATATTCTCTCTCTCTCTTACAGAATTGCAAGCAAATGAGGACAAGAAAATTAAAGAAGACACGGAGGAAGGTCTTACATTTTTTTCTTTTTTGTTTCCAAGGAGTCATTGGGGATCACATCAGACTGTTGAACATGGCATGGTATGTCATGAATCCAATTGACAATTTAAAAATGCAGTTTGTCCTTTTTTGCCACTCAAAAGAAAACGCTCACTGACAGATACTCCTACTGAGGGCTGTAAAGCCAACGATCGTTGCACTTCATTTTCCTGTGATGTTTGTTTTCTGACTGTCCGACATGCTAATGTTTTATCAGTGAGCTAGGATCATTATTTGTGCTTTTTCTTGATGGAATTTGAGTTGATTTGTGTTTTTTGTACATTCCTCTTTCCTGTTGCTCAACACCCGCTCTCATCCTGTAATGACGTTTAGCCATGCGTGTTTGCACTGAGGCTAAACCATCAACAGTAGCACTGACACATTCATCATTACTAACCATGCCCGTGTGTTTGCCTGTTCAGTGCATCACATATGGAGGATGAGAGGTGTTCTCCTCTCTGTTAAGAAGAGTTGATTTCCCCAAGAAAAAAAGTTTAAATAAGTTATCGGCAATTCTTCCAAAGGAGATCTTTTTGTAATGAAATGAGGAAATAAAGAAATTAAGATGATTTGAGTTTCTTCACGTTTTCTTTAGTAAGATGAGGAAACCACTGAGCAAATTTTGAAGAGACAGTCAAGCACTTAAGTATTCCTTTTCAATCAATAGACAGTGGAAAGCGGAAGTTTGGGAGATGCAGGAGTTCTAGTAGAATCTGATCCTAGACCAGCAGGAGTGCATCAGGTCTCGAGGTGCATCTTTACCCTTACACCAAGAGTGGGCCACACCCCCCCCCCCCCCCCCCCCTACTGTGTTAGAATGAAAATATTTACTTACATAAAACAATTCACTTAAAAGCAGTATCACTAACCTACATTTTGCCGATGTGCACCTCTGCATAGGTCACTGATGAAGCATTGTATTATGTTATAAATATGGACCCAAGGCAGACTGACTTCAAAATGTAATAGATAAATAGTACTACAGACTTATTTTAATCATTCACTTTTTTTTCCCTTTGACGTTGTGGGCTGCAATGAGATGGTCCACAGGCCGGTTCTTGCCCTGCAGCTGTATTTTGCCCATGTCTGCCTTACCACTGGGCTTAAGCATTGTTATTCAATATTTCACTAGTGAGATTATCAAGTGGCTAACATTTTTGTGAAAAGAAAACCGCACAATCATAAATTCATCTGCTTAATAGTCTCCAGGGTCAAGAGCTCAACCGTAGTTTTTCTTCACAGCTTTAATTGGAAGATATAATTTTAGTCCGCAAAGAAGAGATCAGAGGGAGACGGGGAGTATTTAGAAAACAAACTAGTGGTTTTGAAAAGTCGAGCGGTTGTTGGGAGCACCGGCTGTATTCAACTTCTCTCGTCCGGCATTCTCAACTCAATCTGTAAATAACAAAGATTGGGATGAATGATACTAACATTATGCAGAGTTATGCTTAAAAACTTGTCAGCTTTCTGAATGTCTCTAAGCTCTAGAGTGCATTTATTAGAGGTTTTCTGGCATGTCTGGCATTTCCAAAGTAAATGACAAGGATGGATTCTATACGTCATGATTATTGGAATTTGGAAATATTTTGGAATTTGACTTATGTTACATTTGTGTGTGTTCGCTTAATGGCTTGATTTTTTTAAATGATGCATCATATAGGCAATCGTATGTGGCAATATGAAATGGTTTGATTCTTACTTGTTGTGGTTGGGCTCATTGGAGTCGTTGATGAGTTTTGTTCAACAGTGATTCGCACCGGCATATCTACGGCTCCTTTACGACACAAATACCAACCACTGCTCTCTATCTTCAGTTCACTCATAGTCACATTGAAGACAGAGGCACTCGCATTGATTGTCACATTAGTTCCATTTAAATATCCAGACTGCCCCACACAGACACCGTCCAGTCCACACCACGCCATTTCTCCAGAGGAATCAGTATGGCGGCAACTGACAGTCACGCTCCCTCCTTCAAATCCTAGTATCTCCTGTTCGTCCACATAGAGAATGGGCTTATCGTACAAACAAAGGCATAGAGGAAGAACATGAGTATAAAGTATAAATAAAAGCAAAACTGAAAAACATCTTACATTTCTACAGACAGGTGCAAAAGGGAAAGTCCATTACGCTCCTACAAATGCACCCACTGTACATGCAAGGCAGACAAGGTGATCCTACCTGCTGAGACATCCAGGTTGAATTTGTTTCTAACATGTGGCAATATAATCCTCTCCACAGCACACCAGAAATAACCAGTGTTCTGTGGCACCAGGTCATTAATGGTCACAGTGAAGATTCTTTGGTCGGTGTTATCAGATATAGAAAATCTTCCTGAAGGACTTGGTAGGTTAGTTTTGACCACAGGACTGCAGCCGTTGAAGAAAAACCCTTGACACAAGTACTTCACGTTGTTTATGTACTGTGCATTATAGAGACAAGGAATGGAGATGGAGCCTCCTGCCTTCACTGACACTCTCCTCACTGTAATGCTGTGAATTCCTGCAGCAACAACAACAACAAGAGGTAGATTAGTTTACAATAAGGTCCCTTCATATGGCTGCCTCACATAGCTCTCTGTCACAACTATACCATAACCATAAACATGTCAACTGTAACGTCATTGAAACATAATGATGAGGAAAGAACAGTTTATCTTATAATATTAGAGGTTGGCTGTCACTTTAAAGTGATAATCTCCAAGATTTCAGTGTTGTTCTCTTGGGTGACACCTATGGTGATTAGTGGTAATTGCAGGTGAGATCCAAACTGTTGCATTACCGGTATATAATGTGTTCAGCCATAGTAGCCATAGCCCGTAATGCTAGCAGAGACCTGAAAAATGCAGCTTGTTATCCTACTTCACACAAGAGTTGTCGGGAACCTACAGTAACCTACAGAGTGAGTCTATTGTGTTAGCTCTGCCCACCCTGTGAACCTACAGTAACCTACAGAGTGAGTATATTGTGTTAGCTCCGCCCACCCTGTGAACCTACAGTAACCTACAGAGTGAGTCTATTGTGTTAGCTCCGCCCACCCTGTGAACCTACCGTAACCTACAGAGTGAGTCTATTGTGTTAGCTCCGCCCACCCTGTGAACCTACAGTAACCTACAGAGTGAGTCTATTGTGTTAGCTCCGCCCACCCTGTGAACCTACAGTAACCTACAGAGTGAGTCTATTGTGTAAGCTCCGCCCACCCTGTGAACCTACAGTAACCTACAGAGTGAGTCTATTGTGTTAGCTCCGCCCACCCTGTGAACCTACAGTAACCCGCAGAGTGAGTCTATTGTGTTAGCTCTGCCCACTCTGTGAACCTACAGTGACCTACAGAGTGAGTCTATTGTGTTAGCTCCGCCCACCCTGTGAACCTACAGTAACCTACAGAGTGAGTCTATTGTGTTAGCTCTGCCCACCCTGTGAACCTACAGTAACCTACAGAGTGAGTCTATTGTGTTAGCTCCGCCCACCCTGTGAACCTACAGTAACCTACAGAGTGAGTCTATTGTGTAAGCTCCGCCCACCCTGTGAACCTACAGTAACCTACAGAGTGAGTCTATTGTGTTAGCTCCGCCCACCCTGTGAACCTACAGTAACCTACAGAGTGAGTCTATTGTGTTAGCTCCGCCCACCCTGTGAACCTACAGTAACCTGCAGAGTGAGTCTATTGTGTTAGCTCCGCCCACCCTGTGAACCTACAGTAACCTTCAGAGTGAGTCTATTGTGTTAGCTCCGCCCACCCTGTGAACCTACAGTAACCTACAGAGTGAGTCTATTGTGTAAGCTCCGTCCACCCTGTGAACCTACAGTAACCTACAGTGAGTCTATTGTGTTAGCTCCGCCCACCCTGTGAACCTACAGTAACCCGCAGAGTGAGTCTATTGTGTTAGCTCTGCCCACCCTGTGAACCTACAGTAACCTACAGAGTGAGTATATTGTGTTAGCTCCGCCCACCCTGTGAACCTACAGTAACCTACAGAGTGAGTATATTGTGTTAGCTCCGCCCACCCTGTGAACCTACAGTAACCTACAGAGTGAGTCTATTGTGTTAGCTCCGCCCACCCTGTGAACCTACCGTAACCTACAGAGTGAGTCTATTGTGTTAGCTCTGCCCACCCTGTGAACCTACAGTAACCTACAGAGTGAGTCTATTGTGTTAGCTCCGCCCACCCTGTGAACCTACAGTAACCTACAGAGTGAGTCTATTGTGTAAGCTCCGCCCACCCTGTGAACCTACAGTAACCTACAGAGTGAGTCTATTGTGTTAGCTCCGCCCACCCTGTGAACCTACAGTAACCTACAGAGTGAGTCTATTGTGTTAGCTCCGCCCACCCTGTGAACCTACAGTAACCTGCAGAGTGAGTCTATTGTGTTAGCTCCGCCCACCCTATGAACCTACAGTAACCTACAGAGTGAGTCTATTGTGTTAGCTCCGCCCACCCTGTGAACCTACAGTAACCTACAGAGTGAGTCTATTGTGTTAGCTCCGCCCACCCTGTGAACCTACAGTAACCTGCAGAGTGAGTCTATTGTGTTAGCTCCGCCCACCCTGTGAACCTACAGTAACCTACAGAGTGAGTCTATTGTGTTAGCTCCGCCCACCCTGTGAACCTACAGTAACCTACAGAGTGAGTATATTGTGTTAGCTCCGCCCACCCTGTGAACCTACAGTAACCTACAGAGTGAGTCTATTGTGTTAGCTCCGCCCACCCTGTGAACCTACAGTAACCTGCAGAGTGAGTCTATTGTGTTAGCTCCGCCCACCCTGTGAACCTACAGTAACCTGCAGAGTGAGTCTATTGTGTTAGCTCCGCCCACCCTGTGAACCTACAGTAACCTACAGAGTGAGTCTATTGTGTAAGCTCCGCCCACCCTGTGAACCTACAGTAACCTACAGTGAGTCTATTGTGTTAGTTCCGCCCACCCTGTGAACCTACAGTAACCCGCAGTGAGTCTATTGTGTTAGCTCCGCCCACCCTGTGAACCTACAGTAACCCGCAGAGTGAGTCTATTGTGTTAGCTCCGCCCACCCTGTGAACCTACAGTAACCTACAGAGTGAGTCTATTGTGTTAGCTCCGCCCACCCTGTGAACCTACAGTAACCTACAGAGTGAGTCTATTGTGTTAGCTCCGCCTACCGTGTGTCACCACAGACAACAATTTCATAAATGCTGCAATACTGAGATCACTTTAAATCAGGATTCTGAGTTTAATGTCAGAATTCTGAAAAAGAAAAAGAAAAAGAGAATAATCAGAATTTTGACGGAAAAAAATAAAAATTATAAGATTAAAGTCAAAATTATGAGGAAAAAGTCTGCATACTGTTACATGTGACATGATCACTGATGATGTTACCATAACCGATGTTGTACCGGAATTTGAATGTCTCGGGTCCCTATATTTTTGTCACATCAAAGTGGGGTCACAGTTTTGTTCCCAAAACAGGTTGGGAACCCCTGCAGTAGATATTTAACAATATATTGTGTAATTTACCATGCTGCCTGGTGGTTTCCCGCTGCGTTGAGACTCTTGATAATGGCAAAGCTGTCAGTGGATATTTTGGTTGCGTCGTAGCGCGCTAAAGCACAGCAACGAGAGAAACTGCTCGGCCTCTTGTCCCCCAGCTGACGAACACCCGACCGTTCTATAAGACAGAGAGAAAAGATGGAGAGAAAAGACAGGCTTGAACCAGGTTTCTTCAGAATCGGTGTTACAGCAGCGGATTTGAGAGATGATGGGACAGAACCAGAGGTGAGGGAGGAATGGATGATTGCAGTTATCAGGGGCAGGAGAGAGGGGAGGGAGGCTATAACCAGGGAGGAGGGCAGGGGGTCAAGTTGGCAGGTGGATGGCTTGTATTTCCGGATGAGTTTTGATAAATCGGCAGAAGAGGGGAGATGGAAGCAGGAGAGAGGTGCAGAGAGGGTGGAGGGGGGGGGGGCTAGGGGAGATGGACAACCGGACATGAGAGGGGTCAGTTGCTGGTGGATATTGGCTATTTTTGAATTGAAAAATGACATCAGGGAGTTACAGTGGTCAGTGGAGTAGAAGTGTGGGGGAAGGGAATCGGGGGGGCGGAGTGAGTTGTTGACCACTGAGAACAGGGCCCTGGTGTTCCCAGCACCAGCAGTGATTTTATCGGCAAAATATTGGGATTTGGCTGAGGAGAGGGCGTCCTTGTATTGGAGGATATGGGCATGGTGCATCTGTTTGTGAATAGTGAGTCCGCTTTTTCTGGAAAGCCGCTCCGTCATTAGCTATTATAGCGCTGGCTTATGTTGTATTGTTGATTTTGTATTTCGTGTGTCTTGTAAGCCCCTGTGGGCGGGGCACTGTCAACAGTGCACGACACAATGACTAAAACAAATCAATCAATCAAAACCTACAGCAATTTCCACAAGAATGTGTTCCACGATTCACTTGTTGTGACCCTCACTAAAGTTGGTATAGTAGGAAGGTTATTATTCTCAGTTATGTCATGAATGAATAGCGTATGCCAGCCCAGCATATTGCCCTCAGAGCTTTAAGAGCAAAGCCACAATCACCTTTGGCTTTGAGTCTAGAGTTGGAATAGTCAGCAGTTTCTTGCCTTAAAGGTCCCATATTGTGTCGTTTTCTGCTGTTTTAAACGTTTGTCAGGGGTCTTAAGGTCATGCATTCTGTTTGGGATTTGGAGACATCTCGATTTTTAGGCCGGTGCTTGCACTGGCCTATAGGAGCATGTCTGTCCCAATCGCTGCAGTCACCACTACTGGCACCCTTTCTGGCACCCTTTCATCAAGATGGGCTTTTACTTTGAAATTTGTTTTATTTTGATGAATGTCCGGTTTCGGACTTCCTGTCCGTCACGTGTGGCTAATTTTAGCGGCTAACTGGTACTTTTCGTTACTTTACATGGCAGTAAAATGCCACTGAATGACCAAAATGATTTAACTTTTAACCATTTCGATTTCCACTTTCAATACGGACCCCCAGCATTGGTTAGTTGTTAACGTCGTGACTATATTTATAACGTTAATATTATAACGTACTCCGGTTTGCGGGCTGAATCTGTGTGTTGCGCAATAGCTACAAGTCGCACTCTGGCTGTAGACCCGAGTTATAAACTGGAAACCGGAGTAGCCTACGTTATAAACGTTATAAATATAGTCACGTTATAAACAACTAACCAATACTGGGGTCCGTATGGAAAGTGGAAATCGAAATGGTTAAAAGTTAAATCAATTTGGTCATTCAGTGGCGTTGTACTGCCATTTAAAGTAACGACAAGTAACAGTTAGCCGCTAATATAGCGCTTACCCATCAGCACAGCGTCATTTGACGTCAGCACACTCTTCTAACAGCCTTGTGTCTGGATGATGTGTGACCATCTTACATGGAGCATTTTGTCTTTCTCCAAAATTAAGAGCACTGTTACTGAAAATTGCACACCATTGTACTGTAAGATGATGATTTTATGTTGGACTGCTGCTAAACTCAGTTGACATTGCACAAGGTTTTTTTGGTATTCCTCCTGAAAGTGACTTGAATTTAATTTATTCTACTATTTTATTTTGAATTGCACTATATTAATTTTATTTGAGGACAAGCTCTTGCTTTAATTTTATTTGAGAGATTTTATGTTGGACTGTTAACTCATTCACCGCCAAAGACGTCTTTGACGTGTTATCAGAAATAGCCATCCACGCCAAAGACGTGTTTGACGTGTTTTTGTTTTTATTAGTACAGCGCGTAGTTCAAACACTTCCCCAGCCTGTGACATGTTATCAGGCCACAAAGACAAGCCGACAACACGCGATCAAACACATACCGCAGCTGTTGTTTTGAAATGAGCTGAGGAAAAACAGAAAACAGAGAAACGCGCTTCCTTGTGAAGTTGTGCAGAGAGGAGAAACGCCATTGAAACGCCCCTCGGCGCGCTGCACGAGCTGATCGGCTTGCTGCAGGGCAGCGGACATCGATCGTTCGCGGTAGTCAAACCCGTGACCAACATGATCGATCCTGGTCCCTCGACCCCGTTCCTGTGTCCCAGCCCGAAAGAGACGAGATGGAGTCACAACTGTGTGAGGAGGAGAACAGCAGCCTCGCCACAGAAATGGCTTTCACACAGAGCCAAGCAGCACGGCCACTTTCCTGTCGAGGAAGACTGGACTGACTGATCTTGCGGTAAGGAGTGTGTGTGTGTGTGTGTGTGTGTGTGTGTGTGTGTGTGTGTGTGTGTGTGTGTGTGTGTGTGTGTGTGTGTGTGAGTGAGAGAGACTACACTGATCTCT
Organism: Poromitra crassiceps; assembly: GCF_964638095.1. NCBI lineage: Eukaryota > Metazoa > Chordata > Actinopteri > Beryciformes > Melamphaidae > Poromitra > Poromitra crassiceps. The sequence goes on from NC_139639.1 coordinate 13,131,516, forward strand.
GCATTCTATTCTATGATCACACTCACTCACACTGAGTAAACTGTATTGTTGAATGTAAAAAAAGCACATCATGTATATGTATATATATTTTATTTTTTTTTCATTTGTGTCATAACGAATAATATTTACATGTCTGATGTCAATACAGTTCAAAATAAAATAATTGAGAGCGAGTTCTGCCTGCGAGATTGTGTGATTTAGAAAAATGCCATTTTCTGCAATTTATCTTCTCAGAGAGACCTTTTTGGTGAAAACAGGGTGTATATAAATGGCTATAAGTAGAGTACAGAACATGCTAAAAGCTCACTTTTTTTCCCCTGGTGAACCCAGAGACGTACATCTTCATTTTGAGGTATTGCAAATCACTTTGGTGCTAATAGATAATTTACTGTGGGTCTTGAAAGATGACCAACAATTATGAAAATCTTTGGCCTGTGCTAAATATTGGCAGTCCTAAACTGGCCATGAATGAGTTAAAGAGAATGAGATGGTTAAATAAAATACAGAAATTGAGAAGTTTTTGGTTATTTATTTGTTTCGGGTAAATTTATTGTTATATAATAAAAAAATAAAATAATAATAATCGTTAGATTAATCGACTAATCGAAAAAATAATCCTTAGTCGAATCGATAAGAAAATAATCGTTTGGGACAGCCCTATAGCCGTGTCCCATAATGATTCCATTACAAATATTGCATTGCACACGTGACATGTTATTTTACTAAAAATAATACATTTTACCATCATTTCAAGTAGAATGATACCACCCAAGCAAGAATATTTCAAGTTTTAAGTGCTTTACTGAAATATTTGGACCATATAATGATAATACAATTATCTCAACCTTAAAAGGTTACATATAGGTGCCAAAAAGCCATAAATTCACATCAAAGAACAAAGAAAAACAACAATTATTATTAAAGTTTAAACAGTAAGTGTGCAGCTGCAGCATTTATAAAAAAAAAAAAATCTTTATCCTGCATCCCTAAACACAAACAGGAAAAAAAGGTGGAAAATCAGATGACGGCTTATATGTGTTATGTTGATTGTTAAAATGTGTATGGGTATACATGGGTGACGATCTGCACCGGCCGTATGCCAGGTTTTGACCTGGTCTTGTTTTTCTTTTATTTACCCTCTGGAGCTCAGTATAGTCAGTTTTCTCTACAAAGGGCCTGGTCTGATTGGCCGATGAGGCGCTCCGGTGAGGCGCCCCTCTGATTGGCCGCCTGATCTGTCACTCAAAGCAAACGCTGACTGAGCCTAGAGCAACTGACTGGGCCAGCTGTCTGTGCCTGTACACTGCCTGTAGCCTCCTTTAGCTAGCTGCACTGATCGATGACGATACGACTTGCGATAAATAAACAAATATTAAAGTATTCATATTAGCTATACAGTTCCTATGTCTTTCTGCTTTAATAATGTTAACATAGACCCCAAACATAGCCTATGCCCACTGAATAAAGAAATTAAATACACACTGACTCTAGCTGAAACTACACACAGCGTGTTTGGGCTTTGGCAGAGGGGCGGAGTGCACTGTTGCAAGGGAAAGGTGTACGCTGGATTTACAACACCAGACAAAATGATCAGATGCTGAGTGGGAATGCATGATGCATGTAAATAAAACCACTTTTGTTATTCATTGCGCTTCAGGCAGTCTTTGCGATGTGTTTATTGCGCATGTTCATATTGCGATGATGATGAAAATACGATTAATTTTGCAGCCCTAGTTAGGAGTGACTATTTGGATTCAGCCCTGGTCTGAAGACACCTGTTGTAGCGAGAACCAGGCCCGGTTTTACAGGGGTGCATTGCACCCTTATTTTAATTGTCTGCATGCTCAGTTGAAAAGAGTGGTAATTATTATTATTTATTTATTTTAATAAATGCTGCAGCTGCACACTTACTGTTTAAACTTGAATTATAATTGTTGTTTTTCTTTGTTCTTTGATGTGAATTTAAAAAATTTAATCTAGGTGGAGGGCCGTGGGCCAAAAATAGGTGAAATTACATTAGATTAAAATGTATTATCATTTATAGACAATTTACATTCAAAATCTAAAATAAATTATAAAAATTATAAAAACGTTATTAGAACTTTTATTAAAAACGTATATTAAAGTTAGATTTAGACTTGATTGAAAAGAAAACAGCTTAAACATTTTCAAAGGGAAAGACACCTTTCTCACAGAAAGTGCATGCAATTCAAGGTGTTTAGCCCTAACCCTACCCAGAACCCATTCTCATTCAGATATCTTGAGGTGAGAGGTCAAGGGACCCCTTTGTCCCTTGAAGACGCTACAGGGCCATATCCACCAAAACCACCCGTTTTAAAAACAGCTTCTTCCCAACAGCAATCAGAACTCTAAACTCCCCCCTGCTAACCCCCGCCCCCCCAATCTGGACTTTTACTTTTCTCTGCTGCTGTATGTTTCTCTGTGCGTGCTGTAATGTTTATGGCGTTGTGTCTGTTTGTCTACTTCTTGCACTGAAGCTGAGCTACCATGCTGTACCTAACAATTACCACCAACATTGTTGTGTGGCACTAATAAAGTATCTTATCTTATCTTTGAAAATGGCCATGCCAATTTTTTCCCCTTGCCAAAATTTAGCCTAACTTTGGAGCGTTATTTAGCCCCCTTCGCGACATGGTAGGTTGGCTTTAAAAATGAGCCCGCCACAGCCTTCCAAAGACAGTAACATCAATCGTGGATTTTCGGGCCCACCCAAAAAGTGGTGGGGACAATTTTAGCTGCTCTGAAAATTCCACCCTAAACCTGCGCCCATGGTTGTAGCAAACCCTAAAGTAGTTTGTTTCTCTTTTTACATTTTGGGAATGGACTTTAGGTGAATTTACTGCTAATTTGATTAGAAGGGAATGGACTTGTTTGTTCTTATTTCAGAGTTCATCTCAACAAAGCCAAATCCATCACATGAATTCCTGTTATCCAGATGTGACAGCTTTGCTATCACGCTCAGTGGAAAACTAGCTCATATCCCTCTACCACTAGATGGTGCGTTTGTGTTGGGATGAGGAAAGGAAAGCAACAGATTATTTCTGATGTTTATTTATTTATTTCAGTGTGAATCAATCTGTAGGGAAATTAGTACCAAAATGAAGATTTTCATTTTAAAATGAGTGTGAAAACTGACAAAATGACTCCTGAGAGTGAACTGCACTAGCAACTGCACTATTAAAACTGCACTATTAACTATCTTGCACTCTTACAAACAGCAACATTTTAAAGGACACACTTAACACGTTCACTGCCAATGACGTGTTTTTACGTCAAACAAAATCCAACCGTTCACTGCCAATGACGTGTTTTTACGTTAAAAAAAAATCGATTTTGTTTTTTTGACGGTGGGACGTTGATCTAACCCTTTTACGTCTCCTATACCAGAATTGGAGGTATTGAATGTGTATAATCTATTTTACCGACCCACTGAGTGGCGACATGTCTCTCCACAGTAGGAGAGGCGAGCCAAAACTGGAGGGAAAAGCGCGAGGAAGCCGTTCTCATACAGTAAAATGGATGGCGAAAACGCTTTCACTTTCGCGCTGATGCACAGCGGTGGCAACGGTGGGGGGTTCCAAGAATAGATTGGATGCACACTTTGAAACACGCACCATAAATAAGCCCAGAATCGCAAGAGCTTCATCAGAGCTCTCAACCGGACCGCCAAGGAACCAGCGAAACCCATCCAGCGAGCCCCATGCAGACTGCCAGGCAGCAGCAGCAAAGCAGCAACTCGTTTGTCACAGACCCGCTGCAGAGCCAAGGAAGGCGGAGGAGAACGCCCACGGAGGGAGGAGTTGGAAGCAGAGGGGGGTTTCCTGCTGTTATGGAGGAAATTACTGTTCAAAACTATTGTTTAGATGTCTGACGCCAAAAATGAATGGTTAAAGTGACTGTTCTATCGAATTTCACAAAAAGCCGTTTATCTCAGAATAATTTTTCTGACGCTGAAACCATGCTGTATTCAACTGCTAATGCTTACATAACTACTAACTCTACAAACTAACTATTTTAGACAGAGAAAGCACACATTATATTAGTTGTTTTGAGATATTGTGTGTTCACAAAATCTTAGCAGAAAAGAATCCTCGGGTCTTGAAAGATGAGCCAGAATCCTCAAAAAAAACCTCTGGCAGAACCTACCTACAGTAAAAAAAAAACGGCTGGCAGTGAATGTGTTAAATATTAAAAAAATCACCATCAGGGTGCAGTTTCCCCCAAAATGTACATGTAGTTACATTTACTTTTAAATCCAACCCCCATTTTATTGACTCTTTGACAATATCCTGCAGTGTTTTATTTCAAGATCTTTTATGGGGCGGATGGGGGGGGTAAGAATCTTCCATAAAACTTCAAGCAGATTTGTCCTATCAGACTAATTGAACAGCTGAACCTGCACTGATTCCTATCAGGAGAGACAGAGCCAATGACTGATGAGAGCTGATCAGCAACAGCTGTGGCAGCAGTAGGAAGTGCTTTTATAAGCCTCTGCTGTGGCTCTGGTAGTTCAGTTGTTTTGTCTCTTGGTGATCAGCAGAGAAATGGAAACTTTTTGGGCTTTGGTTCTCTGTGTGCTGACTGTTTGGCTTGCTAAAGGTTTGTATTTCTCTATCAGCTCAGCTCAGTTTGCCTTAGTCCTATGATGGGCCGTGGGCATTCCTTTCGATGGCAGCCTTTCTTGCAGATTTCAAATCTCCTCTCCAGTCTCTGATGTTGTCTATCCATTCTGTCTTCCTTCTCCCCCGTCCTCCTTCCTTCACACCTCTCCCTCTATTGTTGCCAACACTAGGCTATCGCCTCGTCTTTTCCAGTGGTCATACTTTCTAGCTTCACTTTCAGCTTCAGGCTTAGATCTTGTGATTTCCACACTTCCGTCAGGTTTGCTGCAATGCTCCTGGCCTGTCCTATTCTTATCTTGATGTCTGCAGCGCTGTCTCCTTCAGGGGTGATATAAGATCCCAGGAACTTAAACTTTTTCACATTTTCAAGTTCAACACCCTGGATTTTCACATTTCCTTTCCCATGCACATTCATGGTAGAAGTGTTCAGGCTGTTGATGTGAAGACCCATTTCCAAGCTCTATAATGCTGTTTAAATCAGTGATTTAAACAGCATTTGTATGAAATACAAATGTATCATTTCCATTTGTATGAAATAGGAAATGAACTTGATTAAGGTGAGAGTAAGGCCATGTATAATTTCACAATATTCTGGGCTCTATCAGCCTTGCAGCTTCAGGTTGTTCATTATTGCATTGGACAAGGCAAGAGAAATATTGAGGCTTAATTGGACTGGCTTTGCCCTGTATTTTGTTATCAATAACGGCAGTAACCTGTATTAACTGCAAGTGCACCATCTATTCTACAGGACCTTGTTCACCAGTTGGGGACCCACATGAGGATGGTTTGAAGAACCTGGGAGGTAAATCAGATTTTCCACCATACAGGTTTCCAAATGTATTTAAAAAAAATCCACGGGCAGAGAGACTGTGAAGCTACCTGTACACAGGGCCTAAAATTAACACCCGGCCGCCAACGCCAAGCACCATGTTGGCGACTAGATTTTACGGTTGATGGGTGACGCTCAGGGGTCTACCGCGCCACGTGGCGCTTCCCAAAATAGTAATTGTGTAAAATGAAATCTCTTTTGGTGAGACTGTCTCTAGTTTTCTGGCTGGGCGGGGTCCTTCAGGCTAACACTGTTTAACACGGGGTTCTACTCACACCGTCACGCGCAGTGAGAACAAACGCAGGCAGGCAGCAGACATGTGACAGACGTGAGTTGTGGATGTGAAAGAGGCTGTCACATGAAACTTCTACACTGCTTTCCTCATTTTCAACCCAGTGGGCTTCTCCACCTAAACCCAGTGGGCTTCTCCACCTAAACCCAGTGGGCTTCTCCACCTAAACCCAGTGGGCTTCTCCACCTAAACCCAGTGGGCTTCTCCACCTAAATTTAGTTTTTTTTTTTTACCACAGGTTGGGAATCACTGGGAGGGTAAATGGGTTCTCTGAAAATCCATAGCTAGCCTAATTTTGTGTGGCTTTGCCTTTTTAGCCTTTGATGTGGTAATCATGAGTGTTCAGTTCTCATTGTTTTTTTACTCTACAGTACGATTGGAAACCAATGAAGTGGAAGCTGGTGCAGACACCCCCCCCCTTCCCCCCGTGTATGACCATGTGTACAACATGACTGCCTCATCTGACTATGCTGAGAACATGACTGCCTCAGCCAACTCAACTAAGTTTTGGCCAGCATTAGGTTGGGGATTATTTATAGGGATTTTTCTTGCGGGTGGCTGAGTGACTACTGCCTGACATGGGCAACATTGGGCATGCATTTCTGCATACCTGCTCTGCCTCTACCTCAATAAAGAGTAACGTCTAATTTTGTCATTTCTGTATTCCTCAACACACAACTGTATGAATCATGTCTGTCCTGTGTCGGATTATGCTTCTGGTGTTTGGGTTTTCCGGGAACATCTAAGCTGTAATGTCTATTCTAAAGTCATCTATTGCTCAGTCAAAGAGGGACGGAGGAAATGAATCACAGGGTATGAAAGGTTCATGTAAACCGGGGGTGGGCAACTGGCTTCACTCACTCAGTGTGGGTCAATAAAAAACAAGGCAGACATTTTTGGTTTGGTTAGAAAACCAAAATCTGTGTTTTTATTTTTACTGCACATCCCAGAACATGGCGCTAATGGCGTGAGCATTGTCCACCCACATACTGTTTAATGTTAGCATTTGAGCTAACGCTATTGTAACAAACTATATCCACCAGGATGCGCATTGCACATGCAACATTACTAATCTGATTAATATCACATATTTGGGTGATTTACCTCATCAAATTGCTATAGCGGGCTGTTTTAAAGCTAGAGCATAGTTTCTGGTGTCATCTGAATGGAAGAATGAATAAATTTGAATATGAAAAATATAAATGTTGGTATAATAAACGTTGATTACCAGTCTTTTTCATCAAATTAGTAGCTATACAGTAATTGTGAGTGATGGTGTTGCAGTAGGCTACTGGTGGAAGTGCACGGTCACAATCTGGCCCTCTGGTAGCAAGGATTTTTTTGTGGCCCTCTCTATCATCAAAGTTGCCCATCCCTGATGTAAACAGAAGAACCTGAATAAGAGCTTAAGAGCCAGTGTGGCCAATAGCCTGGTGCATGGAAACATAGCCATTAGCCAGTGTTTTCAGTGTGAAGGGCGTTCAAGCCCCCTAGCTGTAAGCAACAGTTTAAGCAGAGAATTGGCAGTTGTAGAGGTTTGGATGGTGAACTGACCGTGGTGGACCTGGTGACCCTTCCACTCCTGGTCCTCATGAGGGTCACCTCCATGTCAGACGTGTTCTTCACCAGAGTGTCCATCTGAAAGGGGACAGACAGATGGCCGTAACTCCACCGACTAGAAGAGCACTTGAAGTGGTCCTTCTCTTTGTGTTTACACAGCGCTGACAGACTGCCTTTACCCACTGTGTTGGCTGCTGTTGGTCAGCAATCTCCACTGTCATTTGTGTTTATTTGATAACACAGCTTTGTTCAAGATGTAATTCTATCCAATAAAGACATTTTGAGATGTGTTTTTTCAGAGTAAGAGAGAGCTATATCTGACACCTGAAATAGATTTGGGTGAATAAGGCAAATGTCACAGTGTATCAATAAGAGGGGGTGGGGCGCTCTTCTCTGCTCCCACCAACAACACACATGCTCATTGTGTGTTGCTGTTAATGCCACACTAACCTGTGAGTTCACCATGACTTCTTCACACTCTATCTTCTCCTGGCAGATCATCTGGATCTCATCTGGACAGTCCATCCAATAAAAACAGCACAAAACACATTCAACCATAGTGACATTTATTTCAGTGATATTACCAATGTATACAAATGATATATTTTTATTGAGGGCTTGTTATGGCTCGCTACACTGTCATTGTCAAATCAGAAAAATTTTAAAGATTTGAGAAGATCAGCATAAAATAGCGGACCAAAGAAACAGCATTTTGAAGATGTCTTTAACTGAAGACTGCTATATTTAACAGTATTTAAGACAGGGGTGCTCCGATCACATTTTTTTTGCCACCGATCACCCATGAGAAATATCTGCCTGACCGATCACCGACTACAATTTCTTTTTTAAAGCAGCTATAGTCAATTATAAAACAGTTTCCATTTGACATAATAGGCCTACATTTCATGCATCAAATTGAAAGTGCAGCATATTTTCTTGTGTAGGCTAAAGGAAACCGCCAACATGATTTATTTGTGTGATATAACTGAAGCACAAGACTGTGTTGAGACTAGAAACGGCTAGAAGAATGTTCTCCTTTATAGTTCAGTCCAGTTCCCTCAGTTCAGTTTATAAAGGAACACAAATATTCCACTTCGGGATTTCCATGTTACCAGTTCAATGCATTCAAGTTCACTCAACAATGGGATTTCCCTGTTATCCAAGAAAAATAACTTGGACCAATGCGACCCAAGGAAACTATTTTATAGATATATAAACTGAAGCTGCTAAAGCTAACCAAAGCTATTAACCAAAGCTTTGTCAAGTGGTCACCCGTCTATGCCAACGCACGGCTGGTGACATGCTGTTGTCAGTTCAGGTTAGTTCATTAGTTGGTTAGTCGATTACAAGATTAGAACAGCTGTCTGTCGGCTCCTCAATGGATTTCCTTGCGATGATGAGAGGATGAGGAGATATTTTGCCATGTTTAACATTACACCCTGGCACCTTCTCTAAGAGTGGCAATGGACTCTTTACAGACTGCCTTTAATTCACTGCAGTTGTCTCTTGTTAATTTAAAATTGGTTTTAAATGCAAAAAAGACCAAATTTATGTTTTTTACACGTTCCCGTGCATCCCCTATTGACTGTATGGTTCTAACACTAGATGGTGCTCAACTAGAGAGGGTTAGTTCCTATATATCTTGGAATATGGCTTGATGACAAGCTGACTTTTGGTGTCCACAATGATAGCCTCTTAAAAAAACTTAGACCAAAGTTAGGTTTTTATTATCGTTTAAAAAAATGTTTTCCTTTTGCTGCCAGAAAGAGGCTGGTACAAAGTACCTTTCTGTCAGTATTAGACTATGGTGATGTCGTCTATATGCATGCTGCTTCTGCTGTTCTGAAAAAATTGGATGTAGTCTATCATGCTGCCCTGCGGTTTGTAACTGATGCAAATTTCCGCACACATCATTGTAAATTATATGAAATGGTTCAATGGACTTCTCTGAGTCTAAGGAGAAAAACCCACATGTTCATTTTTATTTTAAAAGCTTTATTAGGTAAGTTCCCTCTATATATTTCTAGTTTATTGACATATCGCCACAGCCGATTTAACACTCGGTCATCAGAGAAGATTATTCTCTTGGCCCCCAAAACCCGAACAGAGCTAGGTAAATCTTCCTTCTCCTTTCATGCACCATATGCCTGGAATGAGTTACAAGATGTTTTAAACATGAAATCTTTACCCCCTCTGGACATGTTTAAAAACACTCTAAAATCTGTTCTTATAGAACAATGTCATTGCATGTGAAATGTGCGAGTGTCAAGTTTCTTTTTAGCCCTTCTTTTTAGCCTTTAATCCTTGTAGTCTATGTTTGCTTATTGTATTTCTGTCTGTATTCTGTGATGTTATCTGTCCCTGTTTGTATTCTTGTTTTATTTTTATTTTTACATGAAACCTTTTATTTTGCTGTCCATCTTGACCAGGACTCCCTGGCAGAAGAGATGTGTATCTCAATGGGACCTTCCTGGTTAAATAAAGGATAAATAAAAAATTAAATAAAAAATTAAAAGCTTCAAAACTCATAAAAGTGGTCTTCATGTGTGAAGATGATGTTACTAAACACTGGTTCGCGTTTGATTAAGCCAACGTTGCCCAGAGAGATTATTAGAAGCATCGCGCCAAAAACCCATTCAAAACTCCCATAGGCGAAAACTGTGAAGAACCAGGGCTGTTAGCATCGATGATTTCCGGACTTGTTACTGCGGCTCTCTATAGAGCAGGCGGAGGCCATGCAGTAGCCGAGCTGCGGGCGAGGCCGCACAGCGGGCGAACTGCAGGGCGGCGCGAGGCCGCTGGTGAGCGAGCCTAGGAATTGAGGGCTTTCTAGTAAATTGCCATAACTCGCACACCATTGTTCAGATCGCCTCCAAACTTGGGGAGTGCAGTGCCAAATTCCGTGAAATTCGGACACCCATATAGTCATATTGCCACCTACTGGTCTCTAGAACCGTTCATCTGACTTCAAACTCCGGCAACCCGATGGAATGCGGTGCACAATTTCGGACACGCGTAGTCATATCACCACCTACTGACAACACCTACTGACTCATATCACCACCTACTGACAACACCTACTGACTCATATCACCACCTACTGACAACACCTACTGACTCATATCACCACCTACTGACAACACCTACTGACTCATATCACCACCTACTGACAATACCTACTGACTCATATCACCACCTACTGACAACAGCCACTGACTCATATCACCATCTACTGACAACACCTACTGACTCATATCACCACCTACTGACAACACCTACTGACTCATATCACCACCTACTGACAACACCTACTGACTCATATCACCACCTACTGACAACACCTACTGACTCATATCACCACCTACTGACAACACCTACTGACTCATATCACCACCTACTGACAACAGCCACTGACTCATATCACCACCTACTGACAACAGCCACTGACTCATATCACCACCTACTGACAACACCTACTGCCTCATATCACCACCTACTGACAACAGCCACTGACTCATATCACCACCTACTGACAACACCTACTGACTCATATCACCACCTACTGACAACACCTACTGACTCATATCACCACCTACTGACAACACCTACTGACTCATATCACCACCTACTGACAACACCTACTGACTCATATCACCACCTACTGACAACACCTACTGCCTCATATCACCACCTACTGACAACACCTACTGACTCATATCACCACCTACTGACAACACCTACTGACTCATATCACCACCTACTGACAACACCTACTGACTCATATCACCATCTACTGACAACACCTACTGACTCATATCACCACCTACTGACAACACCTACTGACTCATATCACCACCTACTGACAACACCTACTGACTCATAGCACCACCTACTGACAACACCTACTGACTCATATCACCACCTACTGACAACACCTACTGACTCATATCACCACCTACTGACAACACCTACTGACTCATATCACCACCTACTGACAACACCTACTGACTCATATCACCACCTACTGACAACACCTACTGACTCATATCACCATCTACTGACAACACCTACTGACTCATATCACCATCTACTGACAACACCTACTGACTCATATCACCACCTACTGACAACACCTACTGACTCATATCACCACCTACTGACAACAGCCACTGACTCATATCACCATCTACTGACAACACCTACTGACTCATATCACCACCTACTGACAACACCTACTGACTCATATCACCACCTACTGACAACACCTACTGACTCATATCACCACCTACTGACAACACCTACTGACTCATATCACCACCTACTGACAACACCTACTGACTCATATCACCACCTACTGACAACACCTACTGACTCATATCACCACCTACTGACAACACCTACTGCCTCATATCACCACCTACTGACAACACCTACTGACTCATATCACCACCTACTGACAACACCTACTGACTCATATCACCACCTACTGACAACACCTACTGACTCATATCACCACCTACTGACAACACCTACTGACTCATATCACCATCTACTGACAACACCTACTGACTCATATCACCACCTACTGACAACACCTACTGACTCATATCACCACCTACTGACAACACCTACTGACTCATAGCACCACCTACTGACAACACCTACTGACTCATATCACCACCTACTGACAACACCTACTGACTCATATCACCACCTACTGACAACACCTACTGACTCATATCACCACCTACTGACAACACCTACTGACTCATATCACCACCTACTGACAACACCTACTGACTCATATCACCACCTACTGACAACACCTACTGACTCATATCACCACCTACTGACAACACCTACTGACTCATATCACCACCTACTGACAACACCTACTGACTCATATCACCATCTACTGACAACACCTACTGACTCATATCACCATCTACTGACAACACCTACTGACTCATATCACCACCTACTGACAACACCTACTGACTCATATCACCACCTACTGACAACACCTACTGACTCATATCACCACCTACTGACAACACCTACCGACTCATATCACCATCTACTGACAACACCTACTGACTCATATCACCATCTACTGACAACACCTACTGACTCATATCACCATCTACTGACAACACAAAAAGCAGTTTATCTCGAGAACCGTTCGTCCGATCAACTTGAAACCTGCGGAGTGCGCTGCTGGGGACTTAAGAAAGTGCAATGTTGAATTTTGTGCACTTCAACCAATCAGGACATGGCTTTCACGTATCTCAAGAACTGTTCACCTGATCAACTTCAAACTTGGGGAGTGCGCTGCTGGGGACCCGACAGAGTGCAGTGCCGAATTCCGGCATGTGTTTGGTCACACCCCCAAAAAAGTGTGCCCATAGCGCATCGTCCCCAGAGTCTCCACCCTAGAAATGACAGGTGTGTGTGTTTGCTCTTGTTGTCCTCAGACAGCCTTCACGGTGACGGCGTGTTGGCCCAGCTGATCTGGCTCTATCTGAAGTCAGGACAGCAGCTCTACCTGGAGGCCTTGAAGGGTTTGGTGCTGCAGTTTGTCCAGGCTAGCCTGCTCTACTGGGGAGGACCTCTGCCCCCTGCCTGGACCCCCCCAGTCTGCCTCAAGCCCCCAGCCTGCCTGGACCCCCTCAGCCTGCCTGGACCCCCTCATAAGCCTGCCTGGACCCCCCCAGCCTGCCTGGACCCCCCCAGCCTGCCTGGACCCCCCCAGCCTGCCTGGACCCCCTCAGGGTTTGGTCAACACTTCACAGCCTGACGACCGATACTTCAGAAAACGTCTGTCCCAGTCGCTGTGAACTTGAGACTGACTGACCACTTCTACAACACATTAATCACCATAAGGCTTTTATCAAATGGCTGTGGAAAGTCAATGTCTTTTTATACAGACGTTTTTACTATACATTTTTTTTACAATGAACAATGAACAATGCAGTCGTGCAATGATATGCCGTGTACTCTTTTTTAACCCTAGAACACTAACGTCGGGTGATTTTCATCCAGACAATTGAATTCACGTGATTTTCATTGTCTTGCTGCTGTCTGAGGTGGGCGGGTCCTTAGGTACCTTCAGGATGCTCACTGACGTCATTGAATGTAGGTTTGTTTCCCTGCTCCCATTCATGGTTTTTTCTACCGGCTACGTGTTCGGGTGATTTTCACCCGACGTTAGTGATAGAGGGTAAAATATCTTCGGGTTAGTTACAATGGTATTGTGGTGACTTTTTTTTTTTTTTCACCACACAAGTCCCATGAATGGGTGGACCGAAGGAGAAGTTGGGAGCTCCTGTTTTTTTTTTAACATATTTTTTATAGTGTCCCCCATAATAATTTTTTGTGTTTTTTGTGATATTTCACATTTAAAAATAAAAGAAGAGTACCTCAATTTGCTATGTATTGTTGTACTTTAAGATATTTTGATGAGAAGTATGTTTTATGGGGTATATTGCATCGGGTGAAATACACCCGACGTTATTGATGGTGTGACTTTAAATCACGTTGGTGTTCTAGGGTATGTGTTTTTTATATATTTTGGTATTTTATTGTAAATGTTATTTAATTATCTAGTTCTCTGTAGAGATCAAACGCTTTTGACTTCAGTACAAAGGTATTTTTTAATCTCGCTTGCAGTTCACACAGACTTTCTCCAGTGTTCGTTTGAATACATTTTCAGTGTGCTTAAACTTGCTCAGTGCAGATGAATCAGATGTCGTTTTGCAGTGAATAAATGTAGACCTTCACAAAGCTTCAGGAGCTGCAATAGTCACTGCCACTGTCCAATAAAGCACAGTTCACTCACTGGAAGCAGTTCTGTGTTCTACTGCACTTTGAATTCACAGCGTTTGGCTGCAGTACGCTGGCAGTGGATGTGGATGTCTAGCCAGGTTTTTTGTCATAATTGCATTGTTTCATGTGTTTTCATGTGTATTGTTGTTTTATGCGTTTGAGACGTGTCTGTGGTGGAACCAAAGACAAATTTCCACTTGTGGACAATAAAGTTTTCGTAATCGTACCAGGAGCACTTTACCTCTGCTAATATGGCATATAGAGGGAAACATTGCCTTCATCCAAAAAGCAAAAATGCCTCCACTAAAGGACACAAAAACATCAGTAAGACATTGGCCTGGAGCCCCTATACTTTTCCTACTGGGGGCCAGCTGGTTCTAGCTCTTTTGGAGGGCCAGTCTGTCAGTTACAGTAACAATACAGTACATGCGTCACACCGCACCTACCTTAGTTGAATATAAACCCAAACAAGGCACCTAATCTTGTATTTTGATGTGTCTATTGACAAATTATTTTGAATTTAAATTAATTCCTACATTTTTACAGTGATTTTACACTGGCTTGTCTTAGACTGCCCCCTAGCTGTAAACCACGGCCTCACAGAGCTTATTGCTTTAAGTTTAACCTTTAGCTCTGGGAAACAATGATACAACACATAGACATGTTAAAGGAAAATTGCCTTTTTTTTTTTACAGCCTGGACCTTATTTCCAGCTGGATTTATGTTTTACAAGAGTCACCTTGAACAGAATGTTCTGTAAATAAAGCATTAGTAAATAAATAAAGCTAGAACAGCCTGGAATAGAGGCCGTAGACTAGAGGGACACCGGCTAAGCCTACATCTACATCCTGTAAATAGCTTATTTTCTGTCACGTACCGGCTCATATCCTTATGTCATAGAGACAATATTTGTTGCTGTATTTACCCTGCAGCCAGTGTTCACCCAGAGAGAGACCTGCTGTCCATCACATTGGAAGAAACAGAAGCTCCTGTTCGCCCCACTCCTCAGTTTGTAATCATAGAACGTTATTCCTGCTCAAATAAATATGGGTGGCCATCGAATTCAAATGCATCGTTCATATTCTTAGTTTATTGCTGTGACATTTCGGTCACCAACCTTTTTCAAACAAATGGTTACAGACATGATGAAGCCCACTTAAGTAAGGAGTGGCTATACTGTCACAGCCAATGAAAACTCCCCACGTGAAGGAGGGTATGCATCTCTGTCACAAGACAATTATCATTTCTAAAACGCATAGCCACTAAATGATGCATAGAAAATAGTAAATAATTAGAAAGTGTATTTATCAAACATTTAGAAATCCATTTTTGAGTAAGGCAATAGATGGGGACAAATATCCTGTTGAATAACAATCAGTACAATTAACTCACAACAGACTGTCTCCAATTGGGTCTTAAGCTAGACACTCCATTTAAACTTTAAACGAGTTACCACTTTTAGGACTGCATCACCTTAATTCAGCTTTAATTTATCTTTTACTGTTCACAGTTTAAGTTTTATGGTTTTTTTCCAGCCTTTATAATAGGACCCTATGGAGCCAGCCTTGAGTCTCACCCTAGCAGGCTGTACTTTTGACTAAATTCACACATTTTAAAACGGCGACAGTTCACACAACTTTAACACTATTATACATCAGACCCTGAGCTACTTCTGCTAACACTCAGTCAAAATATAAGCAATGTGATGTAGCCTATAGTTTTTGAGATATCAACATTTGTTTGATACCCCCATCTGCCTTGAACTCCTATGAAAGTTGGTGCCACAATGGATCGGCCGGAGGGACGACTGACTCTGATTGGCCTGAACCAACCAATCATCACTCCTCCCCATACCTCCAGGCCATCCATTCATTCTAGCAATAACAGTCAGCTGTGGTTGTGTTGCACAATCATGCATGAAAAAGCACCTCAAGTTTGATGATTTTTCCATAATCCTGCAGATTCAATCCCGATCCTGCAGATAATTGAAGAACTAATGTAACTTGCAAACTAGGAGCACTGATTCGCCAAACCTGCTTGCTGCAGGCTACCACATTTCTGGTGATTTAACTTTATAACTAAGATGCTTAGGGGAAATGTAGTGGAGTAAAAGTGAACATTTACAGAAATATAAATACTCAAGTAAGGTACAGATACTCAGAAAAGATACAGTGGCAATACATGTCATGCTCATCTAGGACAGCAACCATCCCATTCAGTTTTCTGAACGGGGACAACCAGGGAGGGAATAAGTCTTTCCCTGCTCAGTCCTTCCTCAGTGGGACAGTCTCCTCTTTGATGTCCTCCTTGGAGATGATACAGATCCGAAGAGCGTCTCCAGTGTTCACATCTCTTTCTGTGGCCGAGATGAAGACTTCTTTGACCAGCTGGGTCGTCTTTTCCAGAGTCAGAGGAACGTGCCGCACACCCTCCATGTTCTTCAAACCAATCTGGTTGTCTAGTAGTGATTGAAGCATGGCACTGGCCGATCCTCCAGCCTTGTAGGTGTCTCTCTGGTAGGAGCCCACCGGGTCAAAACTGTACACTGCTCCCTTGCCCTCCTCATCCAGTCCTCCAATGATGTTAGATATAGTAGGGGAAGAACCTCCTGCCGTACAGGATGGTGGACAACATGGCTCCTATGGTCATTATCTTGTTGTTGGAGTGTTTGTGTTTGTACATCTTTACTCTGGCTTCAATGATTTTAGTCAGGGTCAGAGAGTCACCATGGCAACCACTGCAGCCAATGACAGTGGTGTCTGTCAGCTTGTAGTGACGGCTGTGAATGGAATAGCCTTCACTGAGAGGTGTGTCTGAGGCTACGATGGCAAAGTCTATCCGGCAACAGCAAGGACAGTCCCTCTGTTGAAAGCGTATGGTGAAAACCGTTGCTCTACCGGCACGGTGTAATTATATTCTTTCATCCTCCCGTTATCTCCGTAAACTTGCGTTTCTGTTCTCACAAAAGCCCAGCAGTGTTCAATTTGGTATATTTACAAAAGGTGGCTGTTCTGTTTGGTGAACCTCCACTTGGTGAACCTCCAGGTGGAGGTGCGCCGCTTCGTGGGCCTGTCTTCAATGGGGAAGAGCTCCCTCAGCGGGCCACGGTGGGCGTTGGTTTTGGCCTCTGTGCTGCTCCTGCAGTTGGAGAAATTAAACCAAGGATGAGATCATGGTGACACTAACAAGAACACTTTAGACACTCAACAATTGAGCCAAGATAGCCTGATATTGCTGTTTGACACACTTCAGACTACACCAAATACATAAAGAAGCTCTGTCTGATGGCATTTATTCGTTTCTGACTCTGGGAAAGTGACAACAACTGTCAAATTATCTAAAACTACACTGTCTCTGAGCTATTAACCAAATCACACACATTTAGACTATGCTATGTGATCTCCTATTGATAACTAATGTAATATCAGAACAAAAAGGGAAGCACGCACATCTCCGTAAAATTTGCAGGTGCTGGACTCGAAATACACACCATAGAAAGAAGAGGAAGTCCGCACACTGTTGACGCTCCAACTAATGTAAAATGTCATCTTTTTTCCCTCTGATTCACTGAGCCTCCCGTGAAACTGCTTGGAGTCCCCCTGGGGAGGCCCACCTCCCACTTTGAAAACCTCTGTATTCGAGTGTTCTCTTGGAGTAATTCCTTTCTGTCCCATTTCAAAAGTCACATTGTTCCAGACCTTAACTCCCTGACTGGATTTAAAGATTTGGGGTCAGAGTTCAATATAATTGTTAGCTAAGCCAGAGGTTCTCAAATGTTTTTCTGCCAAGGACCACTTACAAGATAGAAAATATACCGGGGACCCCCTCATTCTGATTTGTGATTTTGGGCTAAGCTTGTTTCCACGGTAACGTGCTTGACTTTTAAATTGATAGGTTTGTTAGATTAGAATATAATCAATAAACAATTTTAGATTTAAAGCATACCATATTTTCGTTTTTTGTAAAAAAAGAAAAAAAAATATACCGTATATATATATATATATTTTCCTGGAAACTTTTCACGGACCACCTGGCAAAGTGCCACGGACCCCTGGGGGTCCCCGGACCCCCATTTGAGAACCACTGAGCTAAGCTATATCATGTTATGGCTGAAGAATAGCTATACTTCAACGACAACAATTTCAGATCACAAAAGTTCAGATCATTTATAATATGGAATCCCCCTTGATAGGGCCAAAAGTATCCACAAGTATGATGGAAAATAAATGGTAATGTAGTCAAGTTAAAATAAGGGCATCATATGAAGCAGGAAATGTTAAGACTCATATTTAAAATACAGCATATATTATGCAATATTTATTTATGTTGTATGGAGATGGAAAAAAGAATGGTGGATGAATGGCTCTGGTGCGTATGCCTAAACAGGAAGTGGGTGTGACTTTGTCTCTATTCTTTATGGACTAAAAAAACGGGAGGGGAGGCAATTACACTTGAAATGGCTGTCACAGATTTGTAGGTCTTACATTACCTTGTGGCGTTCTGCTGCTCCAGCTTCTTCTCTACGTCCACCTTGTTCTCGTGATTCTCCTTGTTCTCTAGGTTGCGATCGATCTCACGACGCAGCTCTGAAATCTGCACAACACCAAAAAGGACAGATGGCTTAGTGTGAGAGTATTACAGACATAACACAGAATAATAGCGAAGGCGCAGCAGGCTCAGGCCTTATCACAGCAAACTATAGTTGCTGCAGTGATCAATCAAGCTGCAGGCTAGGTTATTGTCTAAATTGGTCTAATGTCAACAATGAGTGAAATGAGTTGTGTTGTGTTAAACTCACCTGTTTTTCTGTTTCTCTGGAGAGTTGAGTGTACCCTGTGATGTATTTCAGAGCTTTTTCCTTCAAAGAGCTGATCTCATCGTCGTTCTCCTTCAACTCCCAAGACAGCATCTGTTTTGAAGTGAGCTCATGATTAGCAACTGGTCAATCAAACATACTTTAAATACTGTTCAATAACAAAATAAAGGTTGTTGTCTCCATCTACCTTGTTCTGGTAGTTGGCCTCCTCCAGTGCTTTTGTCAACTTCTCATTGGCCTCATTTGCCTGGATGAGCCCTTCATATAGCTCCATATTGTTGGCCTCCAATCGGCTAAGCTCGCTCTGCTTCTTAGCACAAACACAGAACACATCAAGAAGAAAAACACATTAGCATCTTATCAATATCAGCAAGTATGTTTAGTGACACAGCTTTCATTGGTCATTGCTCATTAGGGCCCTACAGTAGTTTTCTCCTCCAGAGGTGACTGGACAGGACTACCTCATCAAATTACTCAGTAAAGTCATGCAGGGCTTAGCCCTGGGGTTGAGATGGTCCACAAGATACTTCTTCAGGATAGGGATGCAGCTTCAGTATTTCCATCTCTTTTTCTGTGAGCATGTGTCTTATAGGACGAATCAGCGTGACGTCACTTGCCAGCCAGAAATGCGGAACGGCAGTTATTCGTATGAGTTGTTTGTATTCAATGTGTGTTTCTCATGTTTCAAAGCAGTACCAACCTGTGCTTTCAAAGTCTGCCTCAAAAGGTTCTCCTCATTGAGATGTTTCTCAGCCTCTAGCGAGCGTTGCAGGTCAGCCACCTATTATTGACAATCAACAATGAAGTAGTTGGAGATATGCACAAGAGAGAAATGTCAAACTTCAAAGTGTGTTGTGTTCAGTGGGGACTGTGTGTGTGAGATCACGCTCACCTGTGCCTTGTAATCCTCGATCTCTTCAGCATGCTCCTGCTCATTTGTATTCAACAGGTCCTGCCAGTCTTGGATCTCCTGGCACAGCAGGGCTGACTGCTCAGAGCCTGTGTTGTCAGACACAAGTGGGGCGGTGAGAAAGCGGTCCATTCCCAAAGACCAACAGTTTTGTGGGTTGTCATCCGCCACGTCCAGGAGTCTGTCGTCCTCGTCATCGTTCAGAGAGCAGGTGCTCAGACACACAAGGCTGTCATCAGAAATCTCCATGGGCTGCATGGGAGGCGGGGAGAGCTGGACAGGGAGGAACACAAGTGGGTTGGACTGAGACAAAAAAAACCTTCTGGACCCGGGTCACAACTTTGTGACCTTTTGAGATTTTCTCCCCAATTGACTGTGCTTTGCCAATTTTCCCTGCTGTTCCAGTCGTTACTCCACCCCCCTCTGCCAATCGAGGAAGAGTTGTAGACTAGCACATGCTTCCTCCTATACATGTGGGGGCGCTTCTTTTCACCCGACAGCCGGCAGGACATAGCACGTGGGAGGATCACGCTATCCCCCCCAGTTCCTCTCCCCCCCAAACAGGCGCCCCAACCGACCAGAGGAGGCATCAGTGCAGTGACTAGGACTCATAACCCACAGGCTTCCCCGGCTTCCCACCCGCAGACACGGCCAATTGTGTCTGTATGAAGGTCTGGACTGGAACATACACATATTCTGGACCCGGGTATGTACAAAGATGGATGGCGGTAAAGATATCAACCAATCTGAAAACTTTGAATGAATCCCCTCCTATTTGACAGCGATACTGTATGTATAATCTGCTGGCTATTGTAAATCCAGCTGTTTCCAGTACCCCGTGTGAGTATGTAATGTGTTGCTTCCTGATTTGCAAAAAAAAGAGTCTTGTACATTTATTGTACTTGGTGATAAAATGTGATTCTTATTTCTCCCTGTGAAGGGAGGTCAAAAGGTGTGTGTGTGTGTGTGTGTGTGTGTGTGTGTGTGTGTGTGTGTGTGTGTGTGTGTGTGTGTGTGTGTGTGCGTGCGAGAGAGTGCTCCCTCACCTCCAGATTGAGTGCCCGTTTCTCAAACTCATTGATGCACTTTGTGATGATGTTGGGGAGGTCATCAATGACGTAGCTACCTTTCAGCTTCTTATGGCTACACTGGATGGCTAGCCTCTTGAGGCAGTCCTTATGGCACGACATTGAACACTGTAGTGTGAACACATGAAGAAGAATGACAGGTTTTTAGGCAATCACCGGAAAGTATTTTGAAAGTGCGTGCATGCATGCAGTGCTGAACGATAAAAACACTTTTCATGAAATAAATAAATATCTCTCGGAGCAGTCATCTCTCCAAGAGACATGATGTAAAGTCCTCTCACCTCCTCGCACTTGGCCCCGTCGAACAAACGGATGTACTCGTCACACAGCCAGCACTGATCACGGGTCCACAGCTTCTTCAGGTGGTGCGTCTGGGCAGCTGTGGACAGGCCGATGCCCCGGAAAGGTCCGGTGGAAACCACACCGTCAGACTCCATGTCGTTGATATCTAGAAACGACAAACAACCCCCTATTATTATAGCACAGACGATTCAGTGGCAGTCATTTTTTTTTAGAATTCCACCAGACATCATTAAAGAATAGAATACTTGTAGTTTCAAATGAGGCCACGCTCCCGAAGGTTCATATTTCCACTGTATTTTTGTTTGCCCAGGTTATTAATGATTTCTGGGCCAAAGTGTGTAAAGAATTTGATACCATATTTGGGGGAAAATTGACCCTTGACCCTATCTCCTGCATTCTGGGACTACATACGGCAGCATTAAACCTTGTCTCCTCTTCATTGAAGCTGCTCAAAGTGCTTCTCTATAGTGCAAGAAGATGTGTTCTTCTTCAGTGGATCTCAGACTCAGCCCAAACAGTTTCACAGTGGATTCGGAGTGTTATGGAACTTCTCCCGGAAGCTATCAGCTTTTGGCTCAAGGCCATTCAATTTTTTTTTCAAATCTGGAAAACCTTTCTGGACTATATTGGAGAGGATAGGGCCCAGGCCCTTCAGAGTGGTCTCTACGGACTAGCATGGAGGGACATATCTATCTAGGTATTAACATGTAATGTAATAAGCCTTTATCTATTTATTATTATATCTAAATACCCCTGCTATACTTATTTCTACAGCATTAACCTTCTGCCTGCTGTAGGTGCTCTGTGTGTTTGTTTTTTCCCTTTCTGTTTTGCTTATTTTTGTGGAGATTGTGTGTGTTGTGTTGTGGGTGAGTTGGAACATAGGGCATATTCTGTTCTCCCATTCAACACTAACTGTTTATCCCTCTGCTAACTGAAAACTGAATAAACACATACTTATAAAAAAAAAAGTAGGCCACGCTCCCAACCTTTATCTCTGCATTCTCATTATGTTGAGGGCAACTTTTGTCCCCACTGTCTAAAAAATGGGGGCATTAACCAAATCTTCCCAGCAATAGGAAAAAAGTAATTAGTGCATAAAGTTGCTAAAGCACACTGTGAACAACAGGTCTGTTTGTGTGTGTTTTTCATCATCTTCTTCTGGCAACTAGGGGCTGAGTGTGTGTTAGAGATGGAGATTTACATTAATTGAATGAAAATAAAATGATCAGAATTACAGTTGCACCAAGTGAAATAGTTCCAATGTATGCAAGTTACAACTTAAATCTTACACCTACCCCTAGCTAGATGTAAAGTCCTCTGTAAAATTGTAAAATAGCAGTTTTGGCACGGTTTGTATTAACGTTTGTAACTTGGCACCATGGCGCATTGTTTTGAAATGCCATATTACTGGACGATGAGGACGTTTGGTGATTAACGTTATTGTAGCCGTTAATAGCTGTCTAACATCCATATTGATACTGCAAAGTGCAGTTGTTGTAGCCTACAAAACGGCGTTTTAAAAACAATAAACACGATGACACAAATAGCCAACGACGTTATTTTCTGAGGATCCTAACGTTTTATACGCAAAAGTAACTGTTTAAAATGATATACTAATTGTCTGGGTACTAGACATGACCGGTGACCTCCAGGCCAGGGGGTCTGTCCTGGCTCATCGAGGCCGACTTTGGTGCATACAATCCGGGTAGCCTACAGCTGAGGTGACCTCGGTGGGGATGAGAACACCTAGCTGATTGACGCAGTTACTGATGGACACAAGTCCCCAACGCGAGGCTACTCAACTCGCTGAGCTTTACATTACCATCTTCTACAGCAGTCCAACCCAGGCTTTAAAATTGCATTGACATCTACAGCTAGTTCTAATGTTGTGGTAACGTTAGCTGGCTGCATTCACCTTGCAGTTCCAACTTAGCTAACGCTGGCTAGAACAGCTAAGCTAACGCCGTTGCGTTAAATCTCGTTAGCTAGCTGCATATACAATCGTTTGAATGTGTTTTGTTTCAATAAAGATTTTTCAAATGGTTCACCTGTCTCTGACTCCTGCAGGGTGGTTCGTCCAGCCTGGAAGAAACGACGAAACTTGATTTTTGTTGATGCAGGCATCTTCAATATTCAAGAGCAGTTACCGCTATCCACGTCTGTCTTCTGTTATGGTTACAACTGCACTGAATCTCAGCAGTGCAGTGCACGTCTCCTACTGAGATTCAAACCTGGATGCCACGCCCCCTACGCCTGCCCGTCAGGTCACGTGCCTTGATCTCCTGCGAGCCGTATCCCCAGTGTTGCGTAGCAACAATATGCGTGTTTATTTATTTAGTTTTGTGCGTCGCTGTATCTAACGTTAGCTCGCGTTAGCATATGCTAACGGCTACGCCAGCTCCCGTTGATGCTTTGATCGATGGCATTTCAAACTAACCTCAAACATGTCATGATGATGTCAACCCGTGTTAACGGCTTTAACTGTCTGGCCCCGTGGTGAAGCGTGCATGAGTCTGAATTAGCATGTGTCCAAACTCCATTCAAAAACATGCAGTTCTAGCTCTGTCTATAACGTTAGCTAGCTGTTACAAATGCAGTCTGTCTGAAGTAACAGTGTTAGCACAATAACAGACTGAGCTGGGTGATGACTTCAAAAACTCACTGATGTGTAAAAGGGCTGGATTGTTTATTGTGCAAGTAGACTTTACATAATGTTGACTGTACTGAGCTCTGCAGGCAGGTCAATTATCAGACAGAAATGTCGAACCTCACCGTCAGCCTATGCTAATGTCTCCCATGAGTAGCCTATCACCATAAATTACCCTGCTATAGATTATGTTAGTAATGAAAGTCGAGCTGGTTGGGTATGAAAGGAGATGTGTATGTGTGCAATTATTATTTTTATTTATTTAAGTGGGTGTTGTGATGCCCTTTGAGGCTGTAACAGTCATTAAAACAAACTTGACTTGATGTGACAGATCGTTGACCTCAGTCATTCATTTCAACATCATGCCAATATTGATCATCTGGTGCCAGTTTGATAAGAGTAGACGAGCCCAGAACAGGATTTTACTGTGAGGAGAATTCAAGCAACTATGAGAATCAAATGGAGTAGAAAAGGAATGTAGCCTACTACTGTCCTTGGAATGTACTGACCTTTCTTCCAATTTATATTCAAATACAGTACATCAGTCTATTTACAAGTACAGTGAATCAGTCTATTTACAAGTACTACAGTGAATCAGTCCATTTACAAGTACAGTGAATGGGTATCGTTTCTGAACAATCATCTATGCTGTAATTTCCCCCATTCCTATTAGATCAATAGCAAAAATACTTCACATTTTGGGTATGTAGAGCATCAACTTTGGTTTGTGTAAACAACAATAAATGAACTAACAATGTCAATGTACAATATCACAAACAATATATTTTTCAGTCAGCAAGTTTCATTTGTTCCCCCAAATCCTTTCATCAACCTTTCTCTAGAAGAGGGTCTGTCACCCCAAAAGAAAGAAAGGAAGTGGCCAGGTCGCGATGATGCTACTGATGACACAGAGCATCGAGCAATTGTGATGTCATCGGTGATGTCATAAATCACTGATGTCATACTCGCTGTTATATACATTGAAACACCATCAGTGATCCTTCTCTACTGAGGTTAGAAAGAAAATGGCCAGGTGCTTGAGTCATTCCCATAGACATTGTAACACCATCAGTGATGTCATAGATCCTTCCCTACAGAGGTTATAAATTGGACTCTGGATTCTGAGTGGCTTGGAGCGGTCCACCGAGGGTACCAGGGCGAATTGGGTTTTAGAGAATGTAGGGAAACAGTGAATGGATAAATCCAGGAGGCAGTAATGCAACATAATATGGATGCCAACTGCCCTAAAACACAACAGAAGAAGAATTGGATGACTCTTGCTCATAGCCCAGCAAATACAGCCTGAACCTGCAGCAACAGCATATAGGGCAGCAACCAAGCCACCAAGTCCAATAACGACATGGCGGCGTTTTTAACAAAACTGGGAAGACTCACAAAGGAGATGGAATGTGCCTTGTAAAAAACAATAAGGGGATTCTGAATCCAAGTACCCCCTTTACCCGACTACAACATTTTGCTTAGAAAAGTGCAGCAGAAAACGATAGCATATGATGCAATTAATGAATGATAACCCACCTTTTCAACATTACAAAATAGGAAACAGAGTGAAATACAATGCTAAAAAAAGGGGACACTTAATTGTCGCAGTAGAACACTAGGGTCCCAGCATGAAGAGTGTGGAGATACCGTGGTGAACGTTCTGCTGCCCTCATCCAGTATGAGTGGTGTGGTGGCTCAGTGATGGTCTGGGGAGGCATTTCCTTGGAGGGTCGCACAGACCTTGTTCCCATTCATTTTTTTAGCAGTGTAGTTGGAATTAGTGCCTCCTGAGCAGATTAATTTTAACCTTTCATTTATTTTCATGATTTATTAGGACATTTTTCCATTTTCCCTTTCTCTCAAATACCCCATGTAGTTACTACCTTGTACCTCACTTTGGGAACCACTGTCAGGAGAATCTCTTATTTACTAACAGAACTACAGTATGTCTACAGGATAGAAACCTTTCTGACAGTTTCTGACAAAATGTGATAAAGAGCTGATATTTCCATTGCGGCCTATACAGATATAATCAAATGTTAGTAGTATCAGAGTTATATTAATCTCAAAAACAAAAGCAAAAAATAAATAAATAAATGTGGGGCTGAACTTAAGTTAAGATCAAATGTACTGCCTCCTTTCCTCTTTCAAAATGACCTTATTGGCTGTTTTAATGAATGAGCCCGAGCCGTCAACAAAGTGAACAATCCATGTGTTAGTCGTGTCAACATGCCTGTCTGGACACATCTGATCTGTGCCACATACACAGCCATGCCAACAGCCTGCTCACACTTGGATATGAACAGAATATCAGATTTGGTCATTGCCCTCCTACAGTGTGAATGCAGCCTACGGCCAGTCTAAGTGCTTCTGATGGTGTAGGCGTGCCTGCTGGGGTGGCCGATAGCCACAATCAGGTTAGCTACAGTACACACAAAGATGCAGTCCTCCTCTCATCGTTCAAGTGTCCCCATTAGGGGCTCCATGGCGGCCAGGAAGCAGGCTTCAAACTCCTGGTCTGAGAAGCGAGCTACCGACAGGCGGGCACTGCGTCGGATCTGCAGCCTGCTGGCAGGTGGCAGAGCCAGGATCTTGTCCATGGCCTCTGCATAGTTGTCCTCGTCATCAGCCAGGAAGCCTGTCTGGCCTCCCTCAAAGGGCACCACGATGTCCAGCTTGGGCCCGCCAGACTTGTGGGCAAGAATGACTTTCCCTGCGGCCATAACCTCCATCACACCTGCAGGGGACAGCAGAGAAAGGAGCGTCTTTTAAAGTGAAAAATGTCAACTGAAGATGTCAGCTCTTGGACAACAGAGGCCTGGTTGCATTATCAGGTGTGATCCATACATTACCAGTGAGATTCATTATCATTATGGGTGCTTCTAGCTGAGCTGTGATCAGATGGATGTAACCTCTTGTGATATCATTTAAAATAACATTTGAAAAAGGCAACAGAAAACATGTCAGCCCCCACAATTGGTGCAATGCCTATTAATAGTAGTGCCACCCTTGGGCTAATAATGAAAATGCTGAAATACAGTAGTGAGATGCATCTGTGACCAGCAGTGTCTAATTTTTTTTTTTTTTTTTACGAATGCGAGAATGAAGCAATCATGCATAATCACATTAACGTTGATGAAAATCCGATCAGTGGGGACCAATAACACAGTCTAAACAATATTCTTTTCTTTTTTGTATCTTTTTTTCCTTCCGATTTTTCACCCATTTTCTTGTACTTGGCCCCTGCTGTCCCGGGGCGTTGCTCCATCCCCTCTGCCAAGAGTTGTAGACTAGCACATGCGTCCTCCGATACATGTGCAGTCGCAAGCTGCTTCTTTTCACCTGACAGTGAGGAGTTTCACTGGCAGGACGTAGTGCAAGGAGGATCATGCTATTTGTTCCCCCAGAACAGGCTCCCCAACCAACCAGAGGAGGCGGTAGCTCAGCGACCAGCACTCATACCCCCACCAGCTTCCCACCCACAGACACGGCCAATTGCGTCTATGTCTGACCAAGCCGGAAGTACATCGACCGGGAATTGAACCCGGGTCTCCGCGGTGTTAGGCGAGTGCTTTTACCTCAACACTACCCAGATGCCCACAACTAAACGATCATTCTAACCACTGTGCAATATATTACCTATCCCAAAGTGCTCGTTCCACATGGTGTGCAGGCCGATGGTGGCTTCCCCCAGCTCTCTCTTCAGCTGGTGGTCAGCTGGTGGTCCTTCTCGGGCCTGAACTGCCCGACGGACACGATGGAGCTCCGCTTCCTGTCCCCGTCCTCCTCCAGTGGGATGTCCAGGAAGGCGCCGACATCACAGGCGCGCCCATGACGAGATCCCTGCAGGAACCGGCCATGCCGTACATCAGGGCGAACAGGCAGTAATAGACCACCTTGAAAGCACTCAGGAACAGGTTGTTGGAGATGTAGTCTGCGTTGTTGAACCTAAGACAATGGCAGGAGAGGTTAGTGAGCAGCAACGTGGTTGATGTGATGAACTCATAAATCTGCGTGAAATGAGACCAAAAGCCACCAAATTCTAATATTTTTCTTCTGGACATTTTTGCACAAGCTTGGGCTGAAAATAGCAGCAACAGCAGGTGTGCTTGTAAAACATCGATCCATGTATACGATTTGAATGGGCCAATAATTCAATAAATCCCTCATAGGATCAAATTACAATCTAGCCTATCCCGTCTGTGGGGGTTGATAGGGTTGTTGACCAATACCAATTAATTAGCAATAATTGGCAATAATAATCCAGTAATTCAACAAGATTTAAGATTAAGGGTTATATTCCCCTCAAAGTTTCAGTCGTGTATCAAGTGCTTCCATCATGCATGATAAACAATCACAACCTTTGAATGTGCAACATTCAAAGGTTAACCTAACCTAACCCTAACCTAACCTAACACTAACCCATGTGACCCAAACTCAAGTTAAGATGGAGAAGAAGGCAGCTTTGGTGGGGGAAGGGGAAGAGAAAAAGCTAACAGAGCATCTATAGAAAAACACTATAAAAAAAAGATGTGTTTAAGATGAGGGTTTTCTTATCTAACCACGACCAGACCCAAACCCTAACCACATGGTTGTACTTGCCTAAACCTAATGTTTTATACAAATGTGTGTGAACCCTAACCCTGTCTTTAGATTGGAAGGCACGCAGCTTATCCATTAAGCCATATGAGTCAGCACAGCTGGAGCAGCACTTTTTTCACACCCTAATCCTAATCTTGACCACATTTTTTTACTTGCCAGACATTTTAAGGAATAAGCAATTGCAGCGCCCAATCAAATGAGTTCTGGGGCGGGGTTTTTCCGGCCCATAGACGGGTTTCTTGTATACAACATTAGTGGGTGCGTGCGCGCGCAGGGACAGAGGATGACGAGAAACGAATCGAGCTGATCGCCCATTGGTTCAACACAGGTGCATCACAAACCCACAGTGAAGTGTAGAAACTTCAATTTTATATCTATTCCAAGCTGTCACTCTACATGTTACATAAATACCACCTGTAATGCCTACATTAACAATAAAATAAGTAATCTGAACGGCTGGGTCATTTGAGCAGTGAGTGTGGGTGGCGCTAATTCATGTTTTAATTTGTTTACAAACCGCTGTTAAACAAAACTGTAGAAGAAGAAAAGCAGCAGTGAGTGTGCTGCGGGGGTGTTGGACTTGTTGATGCCTCGCCTGACTGCGCTCGCCTGCTCTCGTCTGCTTTCCAGGCGAGGCGGCAGTCAACTCAAACGAGTGTGTGGAGCTATAGTCTAAGGTGTGGAGCGGCTTTCTACCCTGGTGATGCGCCAGGGAGTTCCCCAAGCCCCTGTAGCCGGCGATTTCTCCGCCTACTGGACTCTGGCCTACCGGTTACTTTATACACTGAAAAAAAAAAAAAAATACAGTGCACCTGAACGCAACATACAAGATACCCGCTGAATAAGTGTCCAAATGTTCATGTCATTCTGGCCAATACTCCAATTCTGTTATAACATTTCAGTCTGGAATATGGAATATCTTTCAATAATCTTTATAACTAAAAGGCTAAAAGTAATCTTATGTGTAAGAAATGACTTGTCTACATTGAAGTAAAAAATGTAAATAATAATTAACTTGTTGGTTTTGGATTTATTTAGCTTCAAGAGTGCATTTTTGTTCGTGTGACCCTCAACACAGGCTTTGAGAATCCCGGGCCACTTACTGATACTTATGCTTAAATTAACCCACTCTCTCTCTTTCTTTTTACCGTTTTTCTCCCCTCCCATTTTCTTCCCAATTGTACTTGGCCAATTCCCCCTGCTGTCCCGGTCATTGCTCCACCCCCTCTACCGATCTGGGGAGAGCTGTAGACTAACACATGCTTCCTCAAATACATGTGCCAGCTGCTGCTTTTCAGCTGACAGTAGGATTTTCAGTAGCAGGACGTAGCACGGGGGACCATTACGCTACCCCCCCCCAGTTCTCCTCCCCCTGAACGACCAGAGGAGGCACAGGAAGCACTAGTGCAGCGACCAGGACACATACAACCTCACCGGCTTCCCACTCACAGACACGGCCAATTGCGTCTGTAGGAACGTCTCCAAGCAGTACCGCTGCCGGGAAGTGATCCTGGGTCTCCGTGGTGGTAGGTTTATACTGTCTTAGAACACGGCTCTCTTGAATACTCGATTCTGATTGGTCAATCAACAAGATTCACCGGTCATTATTTCTCGACAACCGACCGCTGCTCTGCCACACCTGAGATTAATCAGTTGATAAGAGCTTTTTGTCAGCAAGACACTACTAATTAGGCCAACCAGTTGCAGCTGTGGTGTCTTGTGTGCCAATTACGAATGAAACCGCTTTGTCGTTGAAAACGCTATTAAAAAATCTATTTGAATAATTATTTTTGTCAGATTATTGAATGATTTAGTTGTAGGCCGTGTTCTAAGCGGGATAATGTATATTGAGGCGGTGATTACTGGGAAATAATGACCTTCAGGTGAATCATTAAGCCCTCCGCTGCGCGTCGGGCTCAATCATCACCTGTCGGTCATTATTTCCCCCGTAATCACCGCCTCAATATACATTATCCCTTACTTATATGTCGTCCATGTGATTTATGTGTTTATAACCTCTTGCACCCCAATCCCACTGTGGTTTCTATGCAAATGGTAAATAAACTGCCTCTGACTCATGTCTTGGTGTTTAGGGTTCCAAAGCCCCCCCCCCCCCCCCCCCCCCAGCAAATTGATGAATAGTTCAGCTTCATTCTTGTTCTTTTAGAATGCCTATTTTGCTCATAGTTTCACTGTTATCTCTCTATCTACAGTACAGATAGTCATGATAATGGAATTATGGACAAAATCATAGGATTTAACACGTTCATTGCCAACGACGTGTAAACACGTTTTCAGAATCCAGCTGTTGACTGCCAGCGACGTGTTAACACGTCGTTGGCATCGATTTTTTTTTTTTGACGGTGGGTTGTGCATCTAACCCTTTTACATCTCTTATATAATTATTGGAGCCACCGAACGTTTACAACCCATTCCACCGACCCACTAAGTGGCAACAGTGCTCTCCTGACTAGAGGAAGGCAAGCATTTTTTTAACTTGTCACGCCATTCTCACCCCAGCCATTCTCATGAAAATGGATGGGGGAAAACGCTTTCGTTTTCGCGCTGATTGCTGGCGATGCGGGATTGCAAATTTACATAATAGATTACAGGTGGAACACACTTTGAAACACGCAGCATAAATATGACCAGAATCGCAAAAGCTTCTCTCAACCAAAACTCCAAGAAGCGAGCGAGTCCATCCCGACTTCCTCAAACAGCGGCCGTGCAGACAGGCACAGGACAGCAGCAAAGCACTGAGACTGGTGACAAGCTTGTGACGGCCGCTGCAGCCAAGAAGAACGCCCACGGAGGGAGGAGTTGAAGCAACTCTCCCTCTCGCTCTCTCCCTCTCTCTCTCTCGCTCTCTCTCTCCCTCCCTCCCTCTCTCTCTCTCTCTCTCTCTCCCTCTCCCCCTCTCACTAGGATTAAACCTAGTGCGTCTCCCTCCCGAGAGGGAGGGAGAGAGAGAGGGAGGGAGAGAGAGAGAGAGAGAGAGAGAGAGAGGGCGAGAGGGGGAGGGAGAGAGAGAGAGAGAGAGCCAAAAATGAATGGTTAAAGTGACTGTTCTATCGAATTTCACAAAAAGCCGTTTATCTCTGAATATTTTTTCTGACGCTAAAACCATGCTGTATTCAACTGCTAATGCTTACATAACTACTAACTCTACAAACTAACTCTTTTAGACAGAGAAAGCACACATTCTATTAGTTCTTTTGAGATATTGTGTGTTCACAAAATCTTAGCAGAAAAGAATCCTCGGGTCTTGAAAGATGAGCCAGAATCCTCAAAAAAACCCTCTGGCAGAAGCTAACTACAGTAAAAAAAAACGTCTGGCAGTGAATGTGTTAATAATTTAATAAAATATATTCTCAGATTTGGGTGCAAGACACAAAATCTCATCAAATGTGGGCCCTCATGTGGACTAAATTAAGCGTCCTTGATATGAAAACGGTTGAGAACTGTTACTAGTTAGTAGTTACTTACTACATAGCACCAGTTGATCTTGCAGAATATTAGGCAACAATCTGTGTTAATAATGTGTAAATGGTTGAAGCTGAAGCAATTGCAGTTATGTGATTGTTATCCGACCGAACCCCCCCCCCCCCCTTACCCTGCCTTTTAGACACAAAATGGCTCTTTAAAAAATCCTATTTGCAACGTTATCAAGGTGTGGGTATCCGCTGGATGCTAAACGAGTAACGACAGTTACCAGGTGTGGGTATCAGCTGGATGCTAAACGAGTAACGACAGTTACCAGAACAAGGTGTCGAGCGTCAGCGGGACAAAGATGCTATGCAGCGGCCTCTCCCAGACGAGCACTCTGCACCCACAGCAGCAGCGGCTCGTACTGCGACAGCCAGCCCTGGAGACGCTCCCGCAGGCGGACCAGCTCCGGGTCCCCGGGAGGGAACATGGCCTCCAGGCCGACCGAAGAGGAGGGAAGCGAGGGGTGTCATGTGGCCCCCTCTCCGCTCCATGGATGTATTAAAACAACCTCCGCTCGCCATGTTTTCTCTCTCCCACTTTATTATGTGTTGCAACTTGTTTTGGAGATCACGGGGACCAGCGTCAAGCAAGCCACAATACAAAACGGGGGTTTTCCTCTAGTTATTGCTTTCAAAATAAAGGCATAATAATAATGAAGCTCTGTTCACTGACTCAAATGCCACATGCACTAGACTATTTTAAAGCCAAAGTTGTATATCCAAGCTAATGATTGCATTATCTTTTTTTTATTCAAAGGTAAAGTTGCAAAAAAAAAAAATCCCCACGTTTACTTTTAAGGCAATATTGCTCATTTCCGGCTATGTTGGAGTAATTTCAGGCGCCTTGAGGTCGCTATGGATGGACGGATAGATCAAGTCGAGAGAGATCTGATGAGGAGCCCGGGTGAAGCTCATCTGTAGCCTACCACCCTGTGGTGTACAGATGCTGCTGCTACACGAATGTTATAAAAACAGTCGCTTCTCTGCATGTTTGTTGCTGTAACTGTTGCATCATAGCATCTTCTCACAGCTAATTTGTGTACTTCCTCTCCATCTCCATGGTCACTTTCCGGCATTTTTGATACTATTTATATATATATATATATATATATATATATATATATATATATATATATATATATATATATATATGTTACAAATACATATATATATACCAGTGCATACTTCAGCATGCACTGGGACGCGTCATCGGGTCAAACACCGTCACGGTGTTTCGGGTCTGTTCAACATCATACACCCTCGCCCAGTAGACCCAGCCGAGGCCGATTGGACCCCGACCCGCATCCCAGAAGCAGCCGCTCACGGATCAGCCTTCCTACTCTGTCTGCAATGTTGCCTGCGGAAGGGTTGATCACGCCCAATCCGCTGCAATAGAGCTAGTGCTACACCGCAGTATTGCAAGACCCTTCGGTGCATGGAGGCTCTACGGCGCTGCGGGTTTCTCCCGGCCGCTCTCCTCCTTCGTCTCACCAGGCCCTCCCGGGGCAAAGGCATCCCGAGGCAGAGAGGATGCCTCAAGAAGGCCTGTGCGTTGCACATCATTCGGCTGCGCCAAGCACCTCGCTCTAGCCTGAAGGACCCCAGGCCGCGCCGATATTTACACAGATTTTCGGGAGGCTAATCCGTAGCGTTTGTGGATTTCTCCCTCACGAGAGAGCCAGGCTGGGGTGCTAAACCCATCCCGTACCGAATGCCGTCTCCCCGACCGTCAACTGCCTCTCCAGCTTGTCACCAATCTATACCTGGTTGTCACCTGGTTGTCTATTGCTAAGTGTCACTGGTCAGGGAAGCCAGAACTCTATGTTACAAATACATACTTCAGCATGCACTATACATTTGATGATGTCACAGTGAGATTTATGACATCACGGGTGGTATACTGTATCACTCATGGTCTCACTCTCATTTGCCGGAGGGTCCTTCACCTGAGACATCGTGATATTGGAGTGTTGATGTATGTATGTATGTGTTTTTTTTTTTTTTTTTTGCTGTCCCCAGAAAATAAATAAATCAACCAAAAAAGGCAGTCAGTGGCATATAGGCGTATAGCATATACCCTAATATATATATATATATATATACACACACACACACACACACACACACACACACACACACACACACACACACACACACACATATATGATCATAGTCAATAGCTACAAAACCACAGGTTATATGGGCACAGGCTGCTTGGTCACAGCAATGCATTGCAGGACCTCACCTCATTCAAACAAAGCCTCACAACCCCCACTACACCCCACCTAAACCATCTGTACTACTGGTGCGTTCCTTTATCGCAAAATAACTGGGATGTGGAGGCTAAATGACATCACATCCGTTTTGTTAGCGTTCCATTTGCAGAAAACTTGAGCTGGGAAGTTCACTGTTCATTGGTCAGATCCAGTCGCTAGCCAGGCTAGCCATTGTAAGCAATAAATTTGACAACATGGCATTTCGCGGCAATTTGCGCATACAAACACTGCAGCCTCATGTCCACACAGATAGATGTTAGGCAGTGCTGTGTGTACAGCTGATTTAATGAGACACAAACAAAACAGAAGTGCTAAACAACATTACTACGATTATACTACTACTGTTGTTGCGCGGCGCAGCCATCTTGGATTTTTGAGGTTGGGGCTGCTGAGACTCCTACGAGTTTGGAATGGGACATACCAGCTCTGATGACGTCACCGCCCAGCTCATGACCTTTGAAGTCGTAAGATTACCAGTCCCCAGTTATAAAGGAATGCACGATACAACCCCCACTACACCCCACCTGAACCATCTGTACTACAATGGGCGGGGCGTCGGTGAGTTCAAAGGTGTGACGTCACCTGCGCTATATAAACATCTGTTTACAGTTGGTCTGCCTCTTTATAGGCCTACTGCCGCCCAGCTGTGATCACTAAAGAGACATTTTCTGCAGAAATTCCAATAGACCAGGAGGACTAGGCCTCTGATCAAGGTTTCTTTGTGCTCCGATCTAGTCTCACGTAGTCAGACCATAGACTAGTCAGACCCACCGTCGACGTCATCAAGCTTCCAGCGACAGAGGCAGATATCATCTACGGCATTTGTTTTTGTTTTCACTCTTGTCATTGCTACTTGATTCTCGACTATAATTTGTACCATCATGCTTGTCCATTTTTATTTATTTTCTGTTATAAGCACTTGTCTGTTTGAATTAAAAAGACACTGCGAGACTAGCTCCGATCCAGTCTACAACTACTGCGCACAAGCAAGGACAACTTTGGAAACGCAAAGACTCTCCAGGTAGGCTGAATCTGGCAGAATTAGATTAGCCTTATTGTTAGATGTGTAGTGCATGCATACTGTTCATGATGGAATATATCTTCCAGAATCATGAGGACGATCTCCTTCGTTGAGTAGCCTAGTGATTATTAATACGAGTTGATATGCCTCTGCTCTCTCTCTCTCTCTTGATTTCAGTTTTAGACGCGATCCCAAATTATCTCATGCCCAACTTTTTAATAACTAAAAAAAAAATTAAAAAAGAAAAAGAAAAAGAAAGAAAACCAAGGCCGTCGGAGGCCCTGGTTTATTACCCTTCTCTCTCTCTCTCTCTCTCACACACACACACACACACACACACACACACACACACACACACACAGACACACAGATCTAAACATCACTCCACGTGTTATTCTTCTATTTAGCCTACTGTAAAATTCAGGCTTGAGTTGTTTTGATTCTTACTTTTGATATCAATATTAATACAATACATTTAATTCATTGATAGATCGTATTCTGCTTATACTGTCTTTCATTTATCAGAATCACTTTTATTGCCACAAAATGCAAGATTGTAATTTGTCTCAATGTAGGCTATGGGGGCCCGATTAGATAATGTGAAAATACCCGGGGGCCAGCTGCTTCTCACATCATGGTTAGCCTATATAAAAAAAATCACATACAATTGTACTCTAAGGATTTTGTTTAGCATCTGAAAACATTAGTTTTGCCTCTGTTGTTCCTACTTGGTGCTTGTCTACAGACTGTATGATAGTGCTGTCATCGTTAGGTGAACAGAAAATGTGAATTGAACTTGCTTGTCAATACTGTGTGGAGGGCCGCATATAGTATATTTTGGGAGACAAGCTGAGGGCCACTTAAAATCGGTCCGCGGGCCACAATTGGCCCCCGTGCTGGACTTTGGACATGCCTGATTTAACCCTACTGTATCTACAGAGCTGCTTGGTGGGAGGACAGACATCTGGCGTAGGAGGGGAGGAACATTGTCGAAATGAATTCTTCAGAAGAGGTGAGAAAAATATCACTGTTGTATCACTGATGTTGCAGCACACACACACACACACACACACACACACACACACACACACACACACACACACACACACACACACAGTGCACCCCTGTCCTAATTCTTTATGTCTTCCTTTATGCAAACAGAGAGACACCAAGAGACCCAAACACATTCACACTGGAGAGAAGCCCTACCACTGTGACCAATGTGGGAGCAGTTTCAGTAGGCTCTTTCATACACGCAAAAATTGCCGTTTAGGAGTCCCGTAAAGCCAGCCGCCTCGTCACAGAAATTGCTTTCACACGAGCCAAGCAGCACGGCCACATTACCGTGCTGCGTGTACTTTCAGGTGAAATCCCCTGCTCCCGCATTGAAAGGCGAGCGGAGGGATTTCCTGCTCCTCCTAGCCCAAATTAATATTTTCATAGGTTAGTGTAGCCTAGGCTACTGTATGATGAACGAATTCATTCAACAAGACTTCCCTCCTAGTCCGCTGAGCAGGGAGGATAGGTGCACTCGCATGGTGGGCGGGCAGATCGATATGGTGTCCTACTAAAATTGAAACGATACACGACCGCCCGCATATCAAACAGCTGCAGTCTGCATAACGTTCGTCGGGGGAATAGTATAGGCTATAAATGCACATGACTACTTAACGTTAACTGTAGAAACGGCCTGTAATGGCCCACCGTCAGGCCTGTTCTTGGGGCAGTCGATGCCCATGGACCGACGCGCTAACGACGTAATGATGATGACATCATCAACGATGACAATGATGTCATAGCATAGAGTTCACCTGTGAGGTCATCGGCGATGTCAGACATAACACCGATGATGTCATAGCCCCCTCGAACGTTGTGACATCATCAATGATGTGATGTCATACACCAAATGTTGGGATATATACAAGCTTCTTCCTTCCTCTCTATCCTTCATAATGTCAACCATTAGCACAACCAATTCCGAA